>NW_005054519.1:513744-536301 GCF_000277835.1 Geospiza fortis
TGTTGTATGTCCTGCAGGGTATTTTTTGTATGTTTACCATTAATTTAAGCACAGGGTCAGCATGCAGGCCTGCTGTGGGTGGTGTTATCTGTTACAGAGCCACCAGACCTCTCAAAAGTCATTGGCTTTGATTATATTTGGGAAGTTAGTCTGGCATTGATTCAGGTCATAGAGGAAGTGAATTATCAAGGACTGGCTGACTTGTCTGGACTGTGGCACAGATTAAGGCAGATCTCACAAACTGCATTTAGCTGATATGCAAAGTGAGCATTGTTTTACATCATCAGGGATGAGCCTCCCCTACCCCACCTGCCAAATTCTAATACACCAAATAATAAAGTGTAGGAAAGTTTGAGGGAGTTTTAAGTGCCTGACTGTACTCTGTTTCTTTTCCAGAGCCAGTGGCCTGTAAGGAGCCCAGAGCCCTGGATGCAGCTCTCCACTTCTCTGCCTATGCATGTGCAGCCTAAATAGAGGTCAGGACAAGTACAGTGACTTAGAGAAGCAGCTTTTCCTTGAACTTGTCTTGACACCAGTGTTTCTCAGTCAAAAATGAAGTCTGGAAACAAGGAGAAATGATAGGTTAGGAGTAGACCGTGGTTTTTTTTCTTTTTTTTTTTAAAAAGGACAGTATTGAAAAAGAATGCACAAAAGTGTGGTAAGCTCAAACACACAACAGCACAATGACTTAAGACTTCTGAAAGTCATAATTAGTTGCAACTAATAATAATTAATTTTCAATTTGATTGCAAACAGAGCAATTAACCGACTTTGTATGAGAAGACTAATATTTAGGACTGACATACCTGAAAGATTAAGGCAGAAACAGCAAAACATGCAAAATGAAGGGTCTTTGTGAGAGTAACTAAAGTCCTTGTACAGAAAATGTGTCAGTGTAAAGCACCACCATCAGACACACCAGAAATCTGCCCTCCCTGATCTTCAAGAACATTGGATATATGATGTCACAACCTATTTCTTCATAATATCACATCATGCTCCAGCTGGCAGCTTATTTAAAACAATACTACTATTTTCAAAATGCAGAGATGCAAGCCTTTCCTAAAGCTATCTTCTCAGATTATTGTTTTTTAAATATATTTAATAAAAAATGTTAGTTAATGGAGACTGTAAATGCACTACTGAGCTGCTCTCTATTTGTGGTATTTTAAATTTGATTGAAAACAATTAGCAGATGAGAGAGATGCCTGTGAGCATTCATTAAAATGAGGCTTGTGGTTTGTGACTGTTGAATTTCACTGTGCATCTGGAGCTGTTTGCACTGGTAGCAGAGTTTTCTGTCATCATAAAAAAGGGACTGTTCCCTATAAAGGTTATGCTGGCAAAAAATAAATTGTATTAAATCTTTCCAAAACTTCCCATTGAGAGAGCAGCAGCCTATTACCCACAGGGAATTTCTCTATCAGATGATGATGGCTCACGGACAATTTAATTTGTTATTTAGCAACAGCTTGTAAATCCCTCTCATATAAATAACATGCAGTTGTAAAAGCTGACTGCTAATGAGATGATTGACCCTAAAGGTCAGACTGGCAGAATCCCCCATTGTTTGCTTAAAGATATAATTTTCATTTTGTCTAACTGGAAACTGACATCCGAGCATAACATGACAAGACATTAAATAAAAAAAAAATCTGCATTACTGGAAGAACTCTGCCATTGTTTTGTGTTTGAGATAAACATTGTTAGCCTGGGCTGAGCTGCTACCAGGGCAGTCAGCTGATGGATATGGGACTCTCCAATGGACTGTGGGGAGAGATGAATACATCTCTGGAAAATATCTGGTGAGCAAGTACAATATCAAAGGTGAGCGTGGTCTGAACGTGAACATTCAATTTTTCAGTTCATTAAAATCAAGTTCAATTCCAAAACTCATCTCAAGGTGAGGTGATTGGGGTAAGGAGGTTTTACAGAGGTTTTGCTTGTGTTATATTAGGATTTTTTTTTGCTGCTGCCTGCATTTTTAATATTGAGTTGCTAGAAGAATCTCAGGCAGCTCAGTGCACTACAGGACAAAGCTGTATGGACAACAGTTCTGACTTAAAAATGGTCAACACAGTAAAAATATTTGATTTTCAAAATCTATGTGCTCAGTAGTCTGCGAGTAGCACAAAATTAAGTACAAGGCTGCTGTGACACATTATACTTTCTGCCACCTTCTGCTTTCTCAGTACCTACCACAGCACCTGTCCTCATATTTCTTTCTTTCTTCTGCAGTCATGCAAAAAAGCCTCCAAATTAATCCAACATTCTTCCCTGAGAAGGGATTATTTGGGGCTTTTGTGCCAATGTCCATCCTGAATCATGTAGTACTTGGCTGATGTTGAATATACCCAACAGAGAAATATTTAACCAATACAGGAGAGAACAAGTATTACTGATCTGACTTAATCCAGTAAGACTAAATAATGTAAATGAACTGTGCAATACATTATCATTTTCAGCACATTAATTTGGGATAATCATGGTGATTACATGACCAGCTATCTGATCAAGAAATCCATGGACAGATCTGGAAGAATACTTCAGAGACATCAAATATATTGACAGATACCTCAGTGCCTTTGTAAACCCCTGATATCTGCTAGGGAAAGCATCTCCACAAGACATAGCATGTCTAGCTATATGTTATTCTTATCAAATATTGGTTACATATAAAGCTCAAAATATTGGTCCACTTGGCAAAATCTACTGATTTTACACCAGATAACTGTGGGCATTGCTCCAGCTCCTGGGAACACATTTGAAAATTCAAGGTACTTTCAAAGGTCAGCCTCTGCTGTTTAGTTCACAGAAAACACAACACACACTCTCAGAAAGACTTAAATTAGCATTGATTCCCACAAATCAATCTGAAGGAAATTATAGGCTGCATGTAGGCAGATGACACCTCCTCTTAATATTTATGCATATGCAGACCTTAAGAAGAGCTCTGTGCTCTGCACGTCCCATTTCCATCTCTAAGGGTCCAACAGGGAATTCAGGAATTCCAAGGTCTCTTGATGTAGGTTGAGCATCTATTCCCCCAGAATAAAAGAGGATGACCATATTTTGAATCTGCTTGGCATTGATTATCTTGGGGTGTAGTCACAAACTAGTTGTTTATGAGAACTTCACACTCCATCAGGTTTCCTTGTATTTTGAGAAGTGGAGAGGTCATATTAACTGACAGGAAGAAAACCCAAAAGCTGCCTGCTTGAGCATAAAACAAAGCGAGGATGACAAGAGTTTTCAGACCAGATGTGTGTCCTGGGGTGACTTTCTGATGCTTGTATCCCCAGTAGTCTGTTCTGCTTGATATTGATATATAGTTATTGATATTGACATATAGATATTGAGTTCTGTGCTATACCCTTCTGTGTTGTTATTTAACAAAATAATAATGAAATATTCAAATACCTTAAAGTTTCTTTTTACTTTGGAATCCTGCACTGATAGACAAAATGCATCAACAAGAATGAGTCATTTGCTTAATGTTCCATTCTTAAGCCCCCTTTTTTTTCTGTTTTTCAATAGAAGAAAGCTCTGCCACTCTAACCTAATATCCAGGGTATGGTTTTCATTGTGTACCAGGGCATTTATACTATAGCATCATCTGATCTACCCTCCCATAAGATTCCTGTTCTTTGTCTACAGCACAGATGTGTACCATCTTAACACAGAACTAAACCATGCCAATTTCTAGTGTGGGGAAGATGTCAAGAAATAATGAGGCAAATGTACTTAATCCATTATAGACACCATTATTTTTCAGTATAATGGAATGGTGAATTTTTCAAAGAAATCAAAGTAAACATCAGGTTTTTTGTTTTAAAATATCCCCAAAGAAAAAGTTGCTTGTAAAGTTTCAAACACCCAACCCCACATAAAATTATATTACTTGCAATATTTTCCTTATTTATTTGCAATATTTCCTATATTTATTATGCTGTCCAATGTGGATCTGGAATTTTTCCCATGTCAATTGTACCAGTTTCTTCCTAGGAGATGTCACAGCTCAGCAATGTCACCTGGATGGACAGGAGAACATCAACAGAAGTGTGACAGAAACCTCACTCCCATCACAGCTGTGGGGATGGGATTTCCTCCTGTGAGCCAAGGCCATGTGAGGATGGGGCTCCTGTGGCAGATTTGGGAGCACACTGACAGTGGGTAGAAGAACCCATCTAATAAATTGAGATTATTTAATCACTCCACTCCTAAATTTGGCTTACAAGAGCTCAGGAGAAGGGGCAATCTTAGATGTTGATGTGCAGTTTAGCTGGGCAAAACACAGCAAACTGCTCACAGGACTCTTCTGGTCATGGGCTCTTGTCCCGAGAAGCCTAAAAGAACACAGTAAAGGCATTTAAGGCTCAAGTGTTGTGTATCAATGAGAAAATAAGTGCCTGTGGCCAGAATAATTTTATTTTGTTCCTAGGCTGGGATGATATTCTGATATTCTGTCTGAAAGGGCGATATTCTGTCTGAAAGAACTGCACAAAGGATTTTATTGGACTAATCGGGGCCCCTGGTGAATAGACCTAATTGTTAAACTGCCATGGAAACATCAGCACAGTTCCAGGTGATTGATAACTTCTGTTATTTTCAAAACACAGAGAATGCAAAGAAGGAAATATTTAGATAACAAAGGATGCATAATCTGTCATACCTTTAAAGAATGTTGATCTTTTATGGAACTACTATTATCTCATCCTTTTATCCATAATCAACACAAAAAGCAAAGCAGAAGTCATTTGCATTCTCCTCAGGCCTACTGCTTTTCCCTAAAACTGGAGGAAAAAAATAGCTAGGACCTTTTATCATACAGGACAAATAAAACAGCAAACAAGATGAAAGCAGAATTGCTAATGGGGGTTGTTGCACAGACATTACAAGGGTGAGTGTCCAGTGGAAATGGAGGAGCAGGATGTTAGGGGAACCCAGTGACAGCTCCTTTGCCTGGCTCTGGATGACTCCACTGAAATTAGTGCAGATTGGTGGAGGAAATGGTTGAGAACTGGGATGGATAGTTTATGGAATATTGTTACCTAAAGCCTTCTGGATCGTGACTGTTGGGAAAAAAGCTCATTGTGCAGAAAGCCCCCCTGTTTTTTGGGTCCCAGCTGGCACTCTGGAGCAGAGCAGTGGAGACAAGGCTCTCAGTCAGGCACGAGAAATGTGCAGCACTGCTTATGTGGAGGGTTACAATCAGATTTATTGCTGATACAGTGAAGAATATTGCCAGTGCAGTCTGTAATAGAAGCAGGTCTGGAGGGTGGTAACAGAAGTGGGTTTGGGGAGGAATGCACAGGTTGGCAGCCTTTGGCCTTGCAGAATGCTCAGGCACAGAGCCCCTGTGGAGCTGCTCTGGGGTTTCACCTCCCTGTGTGACAGTCTGGCCTTTACTCACAGGGAGAGTCCCCTGTGGTCAGGCTGGACCTGGACAGACCCTGCAGGGCTCCCTGCCAAGTAGGGGATCCACCCAGAACCTGCCTGCAACTTTGGGACACCAGTTTGTCCAGTTGGTCCAACCTCCACTAACATTTTATACTCTTTAGCAGGCTGCTGTGCACCAGTCAATTAGCACAGCTCCCATCTCTGGAATAAACCCATTATTTGAGCACCCAGGAAGTTCCTCCTGCAATTCCCACATGTGTTCTTATCTTAGGACAATTCACACCATCAGAGACAATCCCAGGAGAGAGGGGGTGTGCTGAGGTAGGAGGGACACACCTGATGACCCTCAGCACTGTCACACACATTGGAATGCCTTGAGAGGCTGACCTGGAACAGAGGCTGGACAGAAGTAAATAAAGTGGGGATTTATTAAAAGGCCTCAATGAATGCACCTTGGGCAGCACAAGAGCCCAGCCAGGGCTGCACCCAAGATGAACCAAAATGGTCCCAACATGCACGACTGGGCATGGGGTCTGTCACTTTGATCAGTTCTGCTCCATTTGCATCTTGGAGTTCATTGTCCAACTCCAGCTTTAGCCCATGCAGTCCCACCCTGCTTGTTTTTCTCTCTTCAGTTCACATTGTTCATGCTCTTGGACCTGAGATTTGGATCATTTGTCCTTGGTCCCGAGCTAGAGCAGGAATTGTTTTGTCTCCTTACTTTCTGAGGAGAGCTTTCTATCCCTTAATATGAAGCTCAGAACTACACACTAAAGCAGCACAGAATCTGAAAATTATAAAAGCTAAAACTTCAGGCATCATTTGTAATGAAAAGGAAGAGTAACAGGCTTGTGAACATACTGGGTATCAAGAATTTGAGGAGACACCTGAAGCTTTCCCCCAGCATCACCCAGAATGCGTTATTTCATCCCACAAGATGCACCCTCCACTTTTCCCAAGAGAAGGCCCCCGTGTTTTCTCCTCACAACCCAGCTGAGCACAAACAATCATGGCCATTTGCCCAAGACCTCCCCATGCCAGAGCAGCCCTTCAGACCATTAGGGCCTTGCTGTGGGTGCCAATGGGCCCCAGAGTGGGCTCCCAGCAGGTACCCCCCACCCTGGGATTCCCTGTAGGAGCGTCGGGGGTAGGACGGTCGGGATGGATGGAGACAAGAGATCTCTGCAGCCAGGTTGTGGAACTGGGGGTTTATTGTGAAGGGCCTGGGTGCAGGGCCCTGCTGGGTGCTCCAGCCACAGATTAGAGCAGGACTGAGAGAAGAGAGTAAAAGGGTAAAAGAGCAAAAGCATAAGAAAATAAAAGGGGTAAGAGAGCGAGGTTCCCGTTACAATACAATAAATCTTCTTCTGTGTTGAATATTCTAATTCTCACTAACCAATCTAGTACAAGATACAAATCCTATAGCATTTACATACAGCCTATAAGAATCATTACATCACCATACTGTGTTACATTTTAAACCCTAAAAACTCCTCTTTGGGCCCCTTCTGCCAAGCTGTAGGGTCTGCTCTGACCCTTGGGCCTGCCTGCAAGCAGAGGGAATTGTTTCATCAAAAGGAGATCACCTTCAGCCAGCCACACAATTGTTTTCCAGTTGTTCAGTAACTGAGGTATCTCAAAGCTTGCTTTCATTTCAATGTCACTTATAGTTTCCATATTCTCAAAATCTTTTGCCAGGCAGTCATATTTATAAGGCTTTCCTGTTTCATCTTCCCCAACACCCTGCACCACCACTGAGCACAGGGCTCAGCCCAGCAGCACTGACATCCAGAACCCTCCTCCAGCCTCAACTCCCTCTGCGACACCAACAACAAACCCTTGATGAGTGCATTTATTCCCTAACTCCAGGACAGCACATTCCAGATTCAGGGCATGCTCAAATCACTACTTATCTGCTTAGATCTAGGAATACAAACATATCATTGAAATGTAAAATCTCTGAGCAAGGGAACAGCAGCCTGTGCCACATGATCTCCACTGAGATTGCTGAAGAGTGAAAAAAGCCAAATTCAAACTAATGTCAGAAGGAAATAATTTTAAACAGAGCAACCTTTATCTTCATTTCATCTCACTGATGTGATGGAAAAAAGGCCTTTTATGAGGAAGGGATGAGTCTAAAATTTTTGAAGGTTCATTTCAAAGGCTTTTTAACTGATTATCCAGAGCATCCCTTTGGTACAAAAAGCAAACCAGAGTAATTTTTTCATCTCTTGAGACTACCATCCCCATTTGGACTACTCAGAAAAACCTTTCCCACACAGTCCTTCCTTTGCACTCAGAAGAACCTCTCTGGAGTGCAGGGACATGTGAACTAATTTACAGGCCAAAAAATATCCAGATTTTGAACTGAGAAATTCCAGCTTGGTTCATTTAAACTATTCCTAAGGAATGAGACAGCTCACTTATCTGAATATTGAGAAATCATTAATTATTAGTTGGTCACACTGATAAGAGTCAGTGAGAGGTTCTTGTTCACTTCAGCTGAACAAAATCCCAACTCTGTCAACACAAGAAATAGTAACCTAACAACAGAAACACAAAATCTGCTATTTTCTGTTACACTTTCTCCAGCTATAGTGTGTTCTGTTGGGTTGTTCCAGGTTTGTCTGCTTTAACACAAATAGGGAAGAAATGTCTCCTGTCTTACAGGACATGCCCAGGTTTTTGGTTCAGGTTCCTGCTTTATTACACTTTCTGTGGAGCCCTGCCCAGCTCCTTCAGCGTCTCAGTTTCAGGTGTTTCATTTGTGCAGGGTGTCAGACAACGCTTTGTTACAGCTCTGAGGCAGGTAACTGAAAAAAAATGATGCATCCAGCACTACACAATGGAAATTTATACTAATGCACACTGGAGAGAAATGCATTGCTCCCCTTCAATTCACTTGGATTCTTGATGGAACCAATCTCCAAGAAAAAATTGTTACAGGGCCTTGCAATGCTGGAGCCTCCAAAGCCTGGCTATTAATTACTAATTAATGTGCTTTTTCTCTGCTCCAGTAGGGAGGCAAATAACCAGGTTAGTGCTTGAGGAACCTCTTGTGAAAAGCAGTGACTTTTTACCCTCTATAATTTTATCTCACCAATCCAGTATCATTTGCTCCTTTTTCCCTTCCTTCCTACCATTCACTAATCTCAGGCAATACCAGAGCAAATTGTCCTCATTCTTTCTTTACTGTTGAGATGGACTTCAGAATTTATCCAGCTTGAATGTCACATTTTAATTTTTTTTTTCTGAAACTTTATCATTTAAGCCAAGTTTATCTTCTGCTGTCCTTGCACAGTTATCTGTTCACGTGGTCCCAGTTCCTGAAAGGGACACTATTTTGGCACATAACATTTTCATTTAAATGATTGGTGTATGTTTAAAAATCATTTATCACCCAGGACTCAAACATAACACAAAACACGTGATGAACACACAGTTCAGCTCAGCACCAAGGGGGTGATAAGTAAAAAGATAACTGACTAAATGGTATTTAGCTCAGGAAAGTGCATCTGCCTTCTTGTCAGAAACCAGAGTAGAGATGGGGGAGGAGAATTGGCAGGAGGGTGAATTTTTTTTTGTTTCTGGCCATTTAAAGGTTTGGCATGCAATACATTACACAGGAACATCATCAGCAAAGCACACAGGCATCAGTCAGGAATATTTTTTTGAGAAGATATCACATAAAATGAGACATGCTCAGAGTAAAGGGTAATGAGGAATTGACCATTGTTCTGAAGTATCTGCTTGGGGACTATATAAATCCTCTTTATTGATCCATGTATTACAATGACAATTCCTACTCAAAAATTCAAGTTATTTATAGTCCCATAGATCTGCTTTAAGCTGAACACATTTTTTTTTTACAAAACAAGATCTGAAAGTCCTTTTTTCTTAACTGTCAAGAGGGATTAATTTTGTGAGGGACTAGAAATTTTATTTCTAATCTTCACCTGCTGTGGCTCGGGTTCTAATGCCCTTCTGTATTTATACTCAGGAATGTGCTCTGTGTTACTGTGAGAGAGCAAAACTGTCCTGCTCTGGTCCCCTGAGGTTCATTCTCACTGCTAATAATGAAGGGATGGGACTATCATTGGGTTAAGAATGATTTGTTGCTCAGATAAATATTAGTTTCAGAGGCTGTGAGATTTTAGAGGAGTAAACAGTTGGCCATAGCTTAAAGTAGTTACAAGTTCTTTGCTACAAGATAATATAACTTTCTGGTCTAATAGATAGTTGTCACAAGGTGTATTTTGTTTTTTTAACTTATCACTTTTACTTCTACTGTCCTGTGGGTACTTTTGTCTAATAGGTTTCTGTCTCACATGCACACAGATGCTTCTATTATTACTTCTAAATTCTTAGATTACTCAATATAACCACACCCTTACATTATAAACTCTTCACCATCTTATTAGTACATAAGTGTATTTTTAAGATGTACATTAGTACATCTTAATGCACTTATTTAAGACATATTCTTACTCACAACTATAGAAACATAAGTTTATATTTTTTTCTGCTTAATTCTGTGTATTTTATTTTTATATTAACCTAATCAAACAGACGAATAGATCAAATCCTTCAGTGTCTGTGGAAGTTTCTGGTTTTATGATTTCTGAGGATACAGAACAACATTTTCTGATATAGCTGAACTCATTTAGGCTACATCTAACTAGAGGGTTCCAGGAATGCATCCCAGGCCATACACAGACCTTGATGCTTTTCCTGGAAAGACATTTCAGCCTCACAGAGGGAAGGAAGCCACTACAAAGCTTGGAATTACTTACAGCTTGTACCAGCAGGGAAGCAGGACTCAGGAGCTTTCCTCCAAATGCATTTTTTCCCCTGATTCTAAGGAAAATATGAGAGTGTTCTCTGGCATCAGGACTCAGGGATGCTCAGTGCCTGCAGACAGCTGTGCAGGGGATGCAATGCCCAGCTCAGTCAGTGCTGCCCACTGTAGGATTCATCTGCAATCAAATTCAGGCTTAAACTTCTGAATTCATGGAAAACTTGGAGTTATCCAGCTCTCTTTTAGCACCATAAGATAATAAGTTCATCGTAGTGGTGATGCACAAATCTATTTGTTCTATAAACAGTCAATAAGAAAAAGAAATATTATGTTCTTTGATTGTTGGGAAATTCTACCGAACTGGATGAAAATTATTTCTTCACTTCTGAATTGGACCTGTCAGAGTGATTCCTTCTTTTAAAAACATCCACCTTGCTTCAGTTTCCAATAGACAAAGGATTTGTATAAATATCATCAAATCAGAGGGATAAAATACTGCAACATCAGAAAGAGCTCCTGTGAGAGGTTTGAGTCTCTTTCACCTCTGGATGAAAGGCAATCTGAAACACAAAATTCTGTTTAAGACATGGTCAGACTGTCAGCCACGATGATTCCTTTATATCAAGAGAAAACAAAGTTGTTTGTGTTGCAGTGAAGAAAATAACTTGAGTAGATGTACATATTTTCTAGGAGCTATCCCACAAGACTAGAAATGCTTAAGAACTGTGTAAACTGACTTATCAGTCCTTTTTTTAAAGGGTGAATGTCAGGGATTTAAATGTCCATGTGTGGAGAATCCTTCTCAAAATGTTGATAATTTCTTTGTCATTCTCTCTCATCCTACACACACATACTCATATTTATGGGTATGTCTCATTTACAGTGTATTTTCAAGGAAAAAAAAATCAGGGTTTTTCTTCTTGTTTATGCTGCTTTCTGCTCTGCTACTCATCCCACAAATCACTACATTCCCAATCTGATTTAAGGCTTACTGCATAGACACCAAAAACAATTATACTCACCCCAGCCTGCAGCACAGAGATTGGATTACAAGTGGCACCTTATGTTTTAGCTGCTCACTCCCTTTCAGCTCCTGTACAATATTTGAATTTTCATCAGCTGCCCGGTACAACTCTGAGCATTTCCAGACTTTGAAGCCACTGGGTGCTGCAAGAAAGTTCCAGTGATGTATGAGACTGCCAGAGGAACAGCAAGAGCTGCAAGTTTGAAACTTATTCTCTGTGCTCGTGCCCTCAGAGAAAATCACTGCAGAGCACAGGGCCATATTTTGTGGGTTTAAGTGTTAATTAAGTGCTGAATAGATCTCACTCTGGTTCCCTGCACAGGGAAGTTTCTACCCTCTGAGGCAGGTGAATACTCACAGCAATAATTTATTTTATTTTTTTCTTTTTTCAGCTGTAGCCCTTTTTCCTCATTAGCTCCTCATCGCTTCTAGAAACTTGCTTGAATGTTTTGTGTGTAACACCCAGTGCATTGAACACAATATTTTATCAGCACTTCCAAAATTTGAATTCCAGCTTTTAAGGGAAGTTATTTTAGTGAATATGAAAATTGTTGGTACACACTTACCTGAGCAGGAATCAGGATAGACCAGGATGCATTGAATTGTATCTGACTTGGTAGGTGTATCTGTGCTTCACCTACCACCTAAAAGCAATCAGAAACATCAAACAGAAACAGAGAAATTTCCCCTCCCACCTGCACCTGCCATGGGGTGGGACCCAGGGCTGCCACTGCCTTACCCAGCTTCTAACAAATGAATGCTACCAAGCCCTGCGGGAGGACTACAGTTCCCAAAATTCCTTGCCAAAAACTGAACTGGTGTCAGACCATCAAATTCCATGATGAAATGAACACTTGCAGCAAAAATGTGCTTCCTCTTCATACAAATTACTTTCCTATGACTGATAGAATTTGACTGGCATTTGTTGCCAGAAAAAAAATCCACAAAACACGCTGAAAATATGACTGGAAATGAAAACTAAAATTAGAATAATTCTGAAAATTTGGAAAAAAAAAATTTTCTGTTTTTTTTTTTTTTTTTAATGTTTTTCTTTCTCTTTGCAAATATAAGTTGGTTTTGGTAATAAAAGTCTTCACATCAATATCTACTCCTTTGTCCATCACAGCATATGCTTTGCCATCAAAGCATAAGGGGAAATAAATTCTCAAAATTACTAAATTCTGTTTGTGTCACATTAGGATTGCAAAAATAAAACCCTCACCTGGTCCTTTCATACATTTTTAAGTGATAAAATAGTTTCAGAAACAGAATCTGGGGGAAAACTTGAAAAATAGTTATTAAGGCAATCACAGGTTTGTAAGATAATTCTTTCCTCCCTCTCTGACATTAGCAGGCTGCCTGAAAGGACAGGTTCTTACTAGATTCTGAATTAAAAAGCTCTCAAATGAATTGCCACATGGACAAGAGCTGACACAATGCTAAATTTAATTAATTAATTAAGCCAGACCATTCATGAGGATGGGACAGAAAGAAGAGGATAATGGAGACTTCTGTTTTAGTCAAACATTGGACTGGGTCTGTATAATCATGGGCTGAAAATTCCGTGATTTTCAGGTTTTTCTTTTGTAAATGATGAAAACAGAAGCAGCAGACATTTATGCCAGTCTAAATAAAGCCCCTTTGTCATGCACTGTTTGTTTTATTTATGGAAGAAGCATTATATAGAACAAAGTGAATGGCTGCTGTTTCACATAATATAAGAGGCCTGGGAAATATCCATTAAAACCCTACAGCATTTCATGATTCATACTTGACTTTTTTTTTTTTTTTTTTTTTTGGGAGGATTAATTGTATCTCCTGCTCGGTGTTGCAACGACGTTTTAGCCAACCTGCCTTTATTTGGTGTAACAGGTGATTCTGGGTGGCCACGGCTGCAGCCAGCTCACACCTGGCACTGCAGGAGCTGTGAAATCTTGGGACAAGGAGCAGGAGGTCCATCTGTCCCTCTGGAGGTGACTGACAGGCTCCTGGCCACCTTCCCCACCCTGCCCTGCAGAATCACCCTGAGCTGAGAGCTGCACAAGAGCCCTGGGCTGAGGGAAGGGGGAGGCCACACAAATTTCCAAAATCATCTGGAGCCTAACTCTAACCAGCTGCCCTGTCTCGCACCTGAGACACTTGGAATTCACCTCTGAATCCTACTTGTTCTTGTGAGTTTAAGTAAAGCACCTTATTTCTGTGTTCCTGGGTTAAAGTCATGGTATTCTTCTTTTATAAAATATGGGAAATATTCCTCAGCAATGTTTAAAGGGGTATTATTCCCTTGCATGTAAGACTCCCAGGTCTGGTATATCAATATCTGAAAATGAGTCCAAAAGCAATCCCATCTGTGACAGGAATTGTGGAAATGGAGTTTATTTTAAAGGTGATTCAATTGGCTTTGTTGCTCCCAATCATATAAATAATATTTTAGTTTAAAAAATGCACATCTTTTGTTTTCATATTCATTGGTAAAACTGCCAGCTTGTGAAATTTGGCAGAATGAACTGTGTCAGTATTGCCATCAGGGAACATTACACTAACAAAGGAAGAAATGACAGAAAGGCCCCCCAACCACAAGACCTGTTTTATAATTCAAAAACAAGCTGTTATGAAAGACAGGGAAATTACTTTCTTTGCTGTTCAATATTTTGATGGTAAAAAAAAAAAAAATCAAGGCTGGGCTTGGCCAACCCAAAGACCCAAGATACAGAATGAGAACCCAGTCCAGATTCAGCCAGCATTTTGCCCCCACCAGTTACCAGTGCTGCCTTTCTGGCTGTTTCTCCTGGACTTCACAAATCAGAGCATTTCCACAGGAGGAAAGAAAGAAATCTCTGTGTTCCTCAGCCCCATGGCAGGAGTCTGTGTTTAGACTGGATGAGCATCTCTGGCAGTGCCCAAGGCCAGTGCTCAGAGCACCCTGGGATAGTGGAAGGTGTCCAGCCCATGGCAGGGGGTGGAAAATGATGATTTTTTTTTTGGTCCTTTCCAATCCCACCCAATCCATGAGTCTTCACAAGATGGTTGGTCTGGGGCTTTCTGATGAACAGGAATTTGAGCTGTCAGAATTAATTTGAATTTTGTGAGTGTCCAGAAAAATATCAGGGGAGGGTACTACTGCCCTCGTTCTAGAAATGCTTTCTCCACTTGTGGAATAAAACAGGCAACCCCTACTCATCCCTTCCCTCTGCCTGTGGTCTCACAAACCTCCTTCAAACAGACACCAGAAACAGTGGCAGGAGAAGAAAGGGAATTTTGCAAGTTATTCCACATCCCCTCTGAAGAGAAGGCTGAGATTTTCATGTTGTTGATTTCAGTGGTTTAATGTTGGCAATGTGGGGGGGAGGAAGAACAAAAAAGAAGAGATAGTTGTGTTGCAATGCTAATGAGCACATTTACAAGGCTCTGCCAGCAATGCTGAGCTTCAGCTCGTTTTTATTAGCCATTTTGGAAGATGTCTTAGTTGCAGTTGCACAAAAAGCATTGTCAGGACTTTTCTATTTTCTCATTTTGAATACTGTGACATTACTTGGAGAGGGTCTCGTTCTGCAGCACATAAGCCAGTATCAGTATTGTATAATACAGCAGCTAGACTCATTTTGCAGTGTGATTACAAAACCCATCACTGTGAATTATACAGCAAGTTAAATTGGTTTCCACCTTCTGCAAAGCCAGAATATTATCTTGCACAAATAGTATACAAATGTAGAAATAATACAAGTCCAACTTATCTGAATGACAGAGCACAGAAAGCTTTCATTGCTCACTCCATCAGTACTTTCTATTTTCTGCTAATGACACGTGCTGTGGTCTGAAAGCAAACTCTAGCAACAGTGAATGCTCTCAATTCTTACTTTTTACATTTTTATTTTTACTAACTTTCAATTTACTAGAACATTCTGCTGCTGCTAAAAACTTTCTGAATCTGAAAAATAATTTTTCAAGCAACCTTTTTACATAGAATCACAGAATGGCCCAGTTTGGAAAGGGGCTTAGAGCTCATCCAGTGCCACCCCTGGCATGGCAGGGACACCTCCCACTGTCCCAGGCTGCTCCAGCCCCAGTGTCCAGCCTGGCCTTGGGCACTGCCAGGGATCCAGGGGCAGCCCCAGCTGCTCTGGGCACCCTGTGCCAGGGCCTGCCCACCCTGCCAGGGAACAATTCCTCATTCCCAAGATCCCACCCAGCCCTGCCCTCTGGCACTGGGAGCCATTCCCTGGGTCCTGGCGCTGCAGTTCTGATGAACTTTTGATGAACTTTCCACTTCCCTTGATCAGAAGCACTTGTCTGCCACTAATGAACTTTTTTTTTCTATTGTTTATATTTTTCTATTAATTAAAAAGCACCATCATTAGCATCAGATTTTTCAGCATAATTTAAATACTGGATGAGTATTTACATTCGTATGAGTAACTCAGACTGTTCAGTCTTCCCTGAAAGGGGAAGGGAGCTTGGTGAACGTCACTCTCCTGAGTGAGCTGCATTTTCTGGTCCCTGAACACTGACCACTGGAAAAGAGCTACATGGCCTTAATGAACTTTCTAATATTATACTCCCAGTATTCCAGCTCAGGATAGATGTGGTGAAGAGAGGAGCAGACAAAGGAGGAGAAACAGCCAAACAGCTCCATCAGACTGAAATTATATCCCAAGAAAACCAGATACAGGGAAAGGCTACCTGCCAAAAATTCATCCTGCTAGACAGACCTTGGAGAAGCTTTCTAAACCCATTTTTCAGTTCTAGAATGCCATGACCATGCAGGCTGTTAAAAAAAATTGCCACACACATTTGTAGGTAGATGCAACTGCATGGATGTAGTAGAGCTGATTTATTTTTCTCTTTCTATTAAAATCAGCAGCTCCATCTCTAGCAGAGCTGTACAAATAGAGTTATTCCAAGCAGACTATTTTGCAGACATCCTGTCTGTTCTCCAGACTGAGAATTGTCACTGCTGTGCTGCCACAGAGCTGATGGGATTTGGAGTTGCCATAGTGTTAAATGTTTCTCCTGTGATCAGCAACTGCTGATTTAAATGAAAGTCTTGAGCCATTTTCTCTCCTCTGTATTTCACAGTCATTTCAAAGTCATCATAGACAAAAAGGTGTAATGATACCAGGTAAAAAATGTATTTAAATGAGCTTGCTGTGATCTGATTTCAAGGTCAGAGCACACAAACAGCCTCTGCTTTCAGCTGCTGTAAAGGACAGGACACGCTGAGGACCTCCAGCCATCCGAGTTATATTTAATAAACATGTACACACATTCCCTTCACAGTGCTTTCATGTTGAAATGCCTGAGCTGAATTTTGTGTCCTTCCAATGTGCACAGAATTCCAGCTCTCATGGGTGCCATGATTTACTTCAGTGGCTGTGACAAACGATGTGAGGCACAGCCAGGTGAAGGCAGGCCAGGATCGATGGGGCTCTAAGGCACTTGGCACTTGTAAAAGATTTTGAATATTTGCTTCTCAAATTTATCAGTATTAATAATTCTAATTTAATGCATTTTCCTTGTCACTTGCAATGAGTCAGTTGCTAATTAAATGTTGGTGAAAAAGATGAATTACATGTTTACATGCTTAAAAAGAGTGTCACTAATATGTCTAAATCTAGATGTGAAATGTAGAACAATATGATCTAATCCCCCTAAATACTGTTGTTATCCAAAATAAGTCTATGCTGAATTAATTCAAAAAAGGAGAAGTACTGGAAAACTGAATGATTGACATTTAACCCTCTAACATGTATTGGTATAAATTTTATATTCAGATTACATGGAATTAGTTTGCAGAATTAATCATTTCCCTTCAGTGGGGAGGCAATGACACAAGAAACAGCACATCTCCATTGACAGGTCAGAAATTCATTAATTCTTTTCCTCCCCTTTGCATTGTAGCTATTCCTGTTTAAAAGCTGTTCAAATGCTCAATTTTGAGCTCTGCCCAGCAGTAGTGACTCCCATCTCTTTTTGACTGACAATGATGAGATTTCTGTCATGCTTTGCCTCTCCTACAGGGCCAGTGATGGGATTTTTTTCCTGGAAATCTTATTACTGAATGCACTGTCCTGGTCTCAGATGGAACTTTCAATCAGAAAGGCAATCAGAAGGATTTCCATTTGTGAGTTTTCCTACAAAAGAGCTCTGCTAAACTCTCCAGTGTAGCCTCTCACTCTCAGAGTGCCTTGCCCTGAATGCTGGGGCGGCCCCAGCCACTGCCATGATCCATGTTCCCAGCATCTTCCCTGGCTCCCAGCACTGGGATGTACACAGAAACTGGCTCAGTTCCCAACACCTTTCCTGTTTAGGCTGGTGTTGGATCTGCCATGGCAGCTCAGAACAGCCTGGCACCCAGAGCAGGTGATGAGTAAGAGTGTGTTTGGCTTTTCTTGTAGTGGGTTACAGAAATACATTTGATTTCATTGAAAACTCCAGGATATCTCCTTTCCTACCATCCTTTCCTACCCCTTCACTGTTTAGTTCAGTGTTTTACCAAAAGTTTTAGATTCAGTTATTCAAAAGTATTTTTGTTTTATTGCAGTGTAACTTAAATGTATTGGGTACATAATGAATTTCAATAAAATCTTTATAATAGATATCAAAATGGAATTAATGTATTAGTTGCCCACAGACTACAGTCATTAAACCGAGCTGTGCTGCAGCTAAAGCAAAGTCAGTGTTACCACCTGAAATACAGGCAAAATTGGGGGTGATGTGTTAACAATTCTTTGTTTGCAGAATAAGTGTTATTGAGGAACTTTAAGTCAGTGGGTTGTTTTAACCAGCAATGCTTTAACAAAAATCATGTGAGGTTATTTTTCTGCATGGTGCAGTGAATCAGACACTCATAACTCCTGTGCTCCCATCACTGTCAAAATTCTGCAATCACTGTCAAAAATTGTTTCAAATATTCTCCTTTTTTTTCTTTTTTTTTGGTTTTTATTTTGTCTGTATTCAACTAATAAATAAATGATTTTGAAGAAACTACATTCCTCAAAAGACTATGAAGTTATTCCAGCAGATTCATTTCTGCAGTGCCCAGGTAAACCTGAAAAAAAAGCAATAACAAGAAAAGTATTTATAAAAATATATTTCACAAAGTAGGAAACAATACAGGAGTTTCTCTGAATACAATACATGGAGTAAATAAACAAACAATAATATAGCTTCAAAACAAAGTAGAAAATTAAAATGATTTGCATGTAATACGTAGTTTTCTTATACAATTGCTACTTCTAAATGGCAAGTTTGCATTACAAATTGAGTATGCTTGCAGCTTCTAGTGTTCTTTCTCTGTGTGCAAGAGCCCTGGTGCATCACTATGAATATTATAGAAAAAAATGCTAATAACAGAAGCAGTAAAATTATGTACACACTGGTTCCTGCTCTAATACAGTGGAGAACTATAAGCATGTTTTTTTTTTACTGTACTGTGTTATGTGTGGATTTCTAAAAGTCTATAGTTTAAATATTCACATGAACCAGTTTACTTCCAGCTGTTTGTGCTTGTATTAAAAACACCAGGTACTAGATTTATGAAGAAGATATAAAACTGTCAAAAGTTTTCTCTGGCAATGTTTAATTCCTGCCAGCATTCTCTTAAAATTCAGCTACTGCAAATGGACAGGGAACTGCTTTAATCTGCAACAATTTGTCATTTTTCTTTTCAAAATGTACATGTATGAAACATTCATTATATATAGAAAAAAAAATTCTAACTGATATAATTTAATTTTCTTCATAATCTTACTCTATAGATTATCAGTCTTAATAAATAAAAGCAGTAATGGACATCAATAAAATATTTATTTCAAAGATTAAACAAATAAATTCGATCTTTAGCAATAAAATCAGCAATTCTTTCATTTATGTAAGTCCATCCCATTTCACAGTTTTTTCTTTCAGAAGACGAAGCACAGGGTTGATCCTTCTTCTAGAAAAAAAGATCCTTTTTTGTAGCAAGGTTATGCAGCCCTGCCTCTGAATCTCTACACATTAGTAGTATCTATTACCCATCACTGGAATGGATTAAGAACATGTGAATATTTTAAGGCTTGACACAATATTTAAAGATGATATTCAGTCTGTGGTGGCGTGGCCAACAATTACTGTATGTACAATGGATGGTCACTGCACAGTAGGAGCCAGTAGGAATTGGCAATGCTATTTCTGCTCAGCATTGCTAAGAAGACCAAGATATTGCTTTGAACATTTCTGTGGCGGGATCTTTGTTGGCAATGCAGAAACAAACCTTTAGCTTTACACATACTGGGCAGGAGCTACTGCTCAACAGCAAATCCCTGCAAGTCCGTTTCCTAAGAGAGCACCAATTTCTTTTTTGTTCTTTTCAATTCACTGAAGATAATCAAAGATCCAAATCTCCATCTTCAGAGTGGTCAAGTGAATATCAAATATCCAAAGACTTCTAGACACTCCACATACTTTACTTCACACTCCACAAGACTTAACCTCCTAACATATACTTTTTTTTTTTTGGTTCAACATTACAATGTAGTTGATTTTATAGATGACTGGCGCTAAACTTGCCTCTAAAACAAAAAGCCACATTAGTTTTTACTAACAGCAGTGGCCCTAGAATATTACATGATCATTAAGTCAACAGGGAAAAAGTTTGTAATCCACTGTCAAGTTTCTTTGTCACTTTCTCCAACTGAGTAAAGTTCTCCGAGTCTTTTAAAGCGAGGACCCCATTCACTGAGGTAGTCAAAATTCTGGTCTGAGTCTGATGTGGAGGACTCCAAGGAGCTAAGGGAACCAGCTGCTGATCCCTTTCCTTCATAGCCATAAATCTGGATAGAGTCATATGGCGGAGCTGTGGGATCATTATCAGCTTCATGAAGCCTTACATTAATAAATTCATCAACATCAACACCATTAGGAACAGGTGCAAGACCCTGCCTGGGCATAAATTGAAGATCAGGCTTAATATCCTTACGAGGCAAAAATCCATTAATTCCATCTGGATTTTGCAAAGTTGCAATGTCAAAGGCTTCTGTGTCTTCCTCTCCACCTCCTTCATCATCGTAGCGAATGATATTTTCCCTCACATCTTCATCATCTTTGATGATCAGAGGCTCATTCTTGTGTCTTCTTAGTGTCACAAACAGCACCACAATGACTGCAAAGAGAGCACCACAAACTGATTAGGCAAAATATTTCCAACCCAAACACCACATGGTGAGTGCAGCTGGGGAAGGCGAGAGGTTGCTTTTTTGGGATTGGGAGTAATAAGGGTGAAAAGCTGAAGGACCTATGACTTCAACCCCCTTCACGTGAAGAAAGTTGGGTCAGAAGCTCTGATTACTCATCTAGTCTTTGATTATCAGCTCATATTTACATCTGAACCTCAATTTTATAGAAGCAATAAGGTTTCCCATACTTCTAATTTCAAGCCTCGACTTTTCCCTTTGGAAGTGAAGTCAGGCTATCATTATTCAGATAGTCTATAATAATGTACATAAGGGATGATGTTTTCAAATATTAGAGAGTGTTTTTCTGAAAACATAGCCCTAATGGGAGAAGGAAATCTGTTTTTCTTACCTGCTACAAGAGACTCCTATTCTATAACTAAAAAGAGAGTGAGAAAATAATTGAGATAAAAAGAGCTTAGCTCAATTTCAGAATCGTGGACAGATGCATAAAAAACTCTAGATGCGTTATGCTTGGTTTTGCAGTTTAATGCTTAAACCTCAGCATTCACTGATTTACTGATGTAAATCTCAGTCACAAAGTGAAGCTGCAAAGTGCAGAAATAGAACTCTCCTTTCACTGTTCTCTCCCTCACTTGCTTGATGTTGTATACAAATGTTGTATGTTTTATTAAAATATACCACAGTGCTTATCTTGTAAAGCTTTAGTGTCTCTTGTGCCATTATAATCCAGAATAAACCCCTAATAGAAATATACAAATATAAATATATATATAATGGAAAGAGATAAAGCTATAAGAAGGCATCCAAAGGAGGGAGCCTAGGCTGGGGAAGGGCCTGCAGGGGCCACCCGAGGAATGGCTGAGGGCACTGGGCTGGGTCAGCTTCAGGAGAGGGGCTGAAGGCAGAGCTCCATGGGGCTGTAGGGACAGCTCTGAGCTCTGCTCTGGGCCAGGGGCAGGCTCAGGCTGGAGATCAGGGAAAGGTTCTGCTTCCCCCAGAGGTGTTGGCACTGCCCAGGCTCCCAGCGAATGGGCACGTCCCCGAGGCTGCCAGAGCTCCAGGAGGGTTTGGACACCAGGGATGCACAGGGGGGATTGCTGGGGGGTCTAGACAGAGACAGGAGCTGGGTCAATGATCCCTGTGGGTCCCTTCCAGCTCAGGACATTCTCTGATTCCATGATTCACACAAGTCTTAGAATATACCACAGATCTGTTTCCCATCAGGTGTAGCCCACACTGTGTTCACCTTGCTGCTCAACACCCCCGTGTGATTTTCAGTTTCCCAGTTTACACACCTGTTTATTTTGTAACTCTTGTGTGCGAGTACTTCAGAGCAGGACTTTGCTCTCTCTGATTCTGTCCAGCTCTTAGCACATGGGAAATTCAGTTCTACTGCCTGTGGCATTCACATTCTCTGAAAAAAAGCCCTTCACTCAGGATTTTTCTCCTGGGAAGATGAGAGGCCTCAGAGAAAAGGAAAACAATTCTTATCTCATTTGCTTCTCCTCTGTTCTGCTTATGTGGAACGTGGGGATTGTTTACCCACAGGTGATTGTTTCATTGGATTCTGCTTGAGTTGTTTTCACTTTTTGGCCAATCAGGGCCAAGCTGTGTCAGGACTCTGGAGAGAGTCACGAGTTTTCATTATTATCTTTTTAGCATTCAGTAAGTATCCTTTCTGTATTCTTTAGTATAGTATAGTATTCTTTAATATAATATAGTATTATAAAGTAAAAAATTAGCCTTCTGAGAACATGGAGTCAGATTCATCATTCCTGCCTTCGTCAGGGCATTTCCTTCAAATACAATAACTGCCAGCACTGTCAGTGCTGCTGCACATAGGACTGGACTGTCCCTCCTCTTCTCTGAACCTCAGACCTCCTCAGAACCGGCAGACGCCGGGGGAATTTGTGACAAGGGCCATACCACAGGCCAGGCTGTGCCGTGGGCCATACCGCAGGCAATGGCACGGGCCAGGCCATGCCATGGGCTGTACTGCAAGCTGTGCCATGGGCCAGGCCATACCATAGGCCATGCTGTGGGCCAGGCCTGCCGTGGGCCAGGCCATACCACAGGCCAGGCTCTACCACAGGCCAGGCCATGCTGTGGGCCGTACCCGCAGGCCGGGCCATGGGCCAGGCCGGGCCACGGGGCAGGTTGTA
>NW_005054519.1:536455-541886 GCF_000277835.1 Geospiza fortis
GGTTGGTTTGTACTGTGGGTACTGTGGGCCATGCCGTTGGCCAGGCTGTGCCATTGGCTGGGCCGTACCACAGACCGTGCCACGGGCCAGGCCGCACCATAGGCCAGGTCATGCCATGAGCCGGGCCGTACCTCTGGCTGTGCCGCAGGCCAGGCCATGCAATTGGCTGGGCCGTACCACAGACCGTGCCATGGGCCAGGCTGTACCACAGACCATGCTGTGAGCACCCACCGAGCAGCAGGATGATACAGGCCAGGATGGCGATGAGGGCGCCCATGCTGAGCCCGATGGGCAGCACGTAGGCCTCGGCGTTGCAGGACTGCACGGTGCCATCGCTGCTGCAGCCACACACACGGATGGTCAGCGTGCCCGTGCTGCTCATGGGTGGCGTGCCGCTGTCGCTGATGACGATGGGCAGCAGGTACACCTCCTGCTTCTGCCGGCTGAAGCCGCTGTGCTTGGCCAGGATGCTCAGGGTGTTATCTGCAAGGCAAAATTTTCAAGCTGCATCAAGGGAAATTTAGGCTGGAAATTAGGAAAAAGTTTTTCACAGAAAGAGTGATAAAGTTCTGGAATGGCCTGCGGGGAGGTGGTGGAGTCAGCATCCCTGGATGTGTTAAAAAAAGACTGGATGTGGCACTGGGTGCCAGGGTTTAGTTGAGGTGTTAGGGCTGGGTTGGACTCGATGATCTTGAAGGTCTCTTCCAACTTAGTCATTCTGTGAAATCTGTGAAAATGGCAGCATCTCAACACACAGCTCTTCCTCAGTGCCCTCAGGAACCTCAGCGCAGACATTCCGTGATCTCCTTGTGCCAGCAGCACGTGGCACAGAAATGCCTCCCCTTTCTGTCCAGCTGCCTCAAGAAGCGCAATATATGCATTTTCTTGTGTCACATGGTAAGAAGGTCATGATCCCTTATTTCTCCTCTGCATACAGCACTACAGATATCTTCCCATCACGATTCACTACTTTTTTTTTCCCCAAGTCAACAGTCATAAAAATCCAGCCAGTAAAACAAGAGAGAAATGAGATGTTAAAGAAACCCAGACTTAAAGCTTATTCACCAATTAACACAAATCTTCCTTGCCTTACAACCACAAACTACACATTTTCCACTGCTATAAAAGATTTTTCCTTTTTATATAAAGACAAAAGAAAAGCTAAATGCATTAAAAGTGGGCCTAATTTTAAGAGATTTAAACATTTATTTGACCTCAATGAAGACAAGAGAGCAAACCAGGCTGTATCTCCCATGGAGGCAGACAGGAAATGAGTCTAGGACATCTAACCTCTGGCACACATACGCAGAAAGTTAATTTTGGAAATATAAAGAGGCATCTGACTTCATGGCATCCTACACAGCCATAGAGTTACCCAGTGAAATCTCTCAGAGTCACTCAGTTCTCAGTTCACTAAATGAATACAAGTTGACTTTTCTAAGGGTAATCATACAGATTTTAATTTGCATAGTTATAAAAATTACAGATTCTAGACAGTTATAAACACACACATATCAGATATTAATAATCTTGTATGTGTCATAGTGCTCAGGTATAAACCATGATTAGTGGTATGTCAAATATGCAGAAAATTCTGATTTCTTTATAGACTTAATTAATCTGTAACTTTTACTGTTTTATTCTGTGGAATAAAATAATAGTTTGATATTAGGAATTATACTAACAGAGTGCATGTTGACTTGCACTAGTTTGCTGTTTGTGTTTTGTTTAAAAAAAGTGATTCAGAGGAACAGAGAAGAGTAATATGTGCGTGTGTGTGTGTGTGTTGCTGTGGAATCCAATGACAATTTAAAAATAAAGCTGCACTTCTTGTTTGGAAGAAGGAGTTGAGGTTCATTTTCCTGATGCATCATGAACAAAAGAAAGCCTCTTGATATTTTATGCTCTAAAATGGCCACGTGCAATGCTAAATGTCATTCCATGGAAGGAAAGAAAACACTGGGAGTGCTCATATGACAATAGGCTTCTCTGGAAGATCAGGTCCCTTCCTATACAAACATTCTGTGATTCTATAATTTTTTATTCCTTTCACAGCAGAATCACCTACCAATCACGTTTACTTGGCCCAGAGAGGTTCTTCCTATAATTTATATTGCAGATGATGTAAGCATTTCAGCATTTTTTATAAATTTAGATTATGCAACACATGAAGGTCAATCTAAAAATTAACTCCTTCATAAAGCAGAATAAATATGGTCACTTTGCAGAACAAAAAGTATTCCTAATATTTTTTTTTCCACAGGAAACCTGAGGTTTTATCTATTCCAGTTGGAAACAGTCACATCAAAACTGATGGCACCCTGGAGCTAAATAAATAGTCTACTTCTTCCTTGTGCCCTTTTTAAAATGAAAGGAAGCATATGTGTTTACTGAAGACAAATTTCAGGTATAAGCTCTTAAGAATTCTGACAACTCAAATAGGCCCAAAGTCCCTGATGATACCCTGTGCCACATGTGCCAGTGTGCTGCAGTGGAAAGTCACGTGTGCTTGAAGGCAATAACTAACACACATTTGGAAGTGAACAAACCCTGCACTCCTCCTTGGTTGGGTGTGCCAGAGGTGTTAACACATGTGTGCAAGTTAAACCATTTCCTTCTTCTCTGCGGGGAAAAAAGGGAAAAGTTAAGTTGGGAAAATAATCCTGTAGCTCAGTTTCCCTAAATATGGGTGTGTAGAGCTTTACCAAAGTAAGAGTGACTACATGATGTGCAAAAGTTCCTTTTTTAATCTGATACCTTTCTTTTTCCCCTCAGCACTCCTCCCTGTTTTCAAATACTGGAAAATAAATTCACCTGTCTGCTGTCATTCTCCTGCAAAATTAAAAATATCCTAGCATAAGCTGCATCCTTAATCCTTTCGCTTTAACCTTTCAAAAGAGAAAATAACTATGTGGTGCTCAATTTCCAGCTCTTTCTTTGAGACAAATCCCACTCAAAGGTGTCACATCTGTAGTCCTTTATTTGGAACTCCAGAGACTTTTACAGTTCTATAGCACAGTGCTCTAAAATCTGTACTGATACAGCCTGTTCCTTCCTGTGAACCTGCTGCAGTCCTTCTCTGCCCAAGCTGGAGCACAGGATTGATTGCTGAGCCCAACAGCCCTGCACTTTACAGATATGCAAAAGAGGGAAGGCACCTGCTTTAGGAAGGAGCTAAAAAAGAGAAGCTGCACTTGTTGGGAACAGCTTCAGATCCCTTCCATCCTCCTGAGACACTCACTGCCATCCTGTCTGCTGTGAAAATTCTAATAAGACAAAACCAGAGCATAACTGAGTAAAAAAAAGGAAGTGTGCACTCCAAAGAGAAGGGGGCAGAAAAAATGAGAGGGAGGAGAGATGGAGAAAATAAAGTGCTCATCAGTGAAGCTTTGCTGAGTGTAAGAAACCACCTGGTTTATTGATTCCTGGTTGGAATTGATAACCACCATGGTTATCAATTCAAGTTCAGAAGTAACGAGAGAAAGCAAAAAAGATGCAAGATATTTGGGATATTAACTGTTAGTTAAGTGCAAAATAAGTTGCAATGGCTGGACTGTCAGAACTATTCAGAAGAGAATAACGAGAAGAGAATAACTTTCCTTTCTTACAGATGGCTTGTTTGGTTGATTTTTTGTTGTTGGTTGGGGGTTTTTTTGTTTGTTTGCTTGAATTTTGTTAGAAACCATGTTTGACTAAAAGTGAACATGTTATGCCTGGAAAGAAAAGAAACTGACAAGCAGAACATAGAAAAAGCAAACTGAAAAGACCAAATTATTTTGCCAAAGGGTGGCAAGTCCTCCATTTGACTTACGAATTTTGTTTAGCAATAAATTCTTTCCCCTTCATTGCTATGTCTTAAAATAAATATACCTTGGTGTTGCTGGAGATGTGGAAGAACAATGACTCCCTGGGTTGACATTTTAGTTGGTTCCTAGAACTTGAAGATAAATCCTGGCAGCTGATCAGCAGTAAACTCAATTTGTCTGATTTGCTTTCTCCTTTCTGGACATTCCAGAAGGAGCCTTCTCCAGGAACAACCTGGATGAATGAACTTGGCAGCAGGTGCTCAGCAGGAGAGGGGACAATCACCTTCCCTCATCTTCCCAATTAACCCACTGATCCTTTCCTACAGCACTGCTCAGGTTGTTTATTTATTCATGGTACTTTTAGCAAAACAAGGAAAAACACGTGCAGAAAACCCCAAAGCTCCCTGCTCCCAGAGCTCTGAGCTGTCTGCCACAGGCATAGAGCCACTGAGAGTGTTCCTCCAGCCAGGGAGGCACATCCAGGAGGGGTTCTGATATTCTCCATCAGAATGAGTCTCCAGGAGTTCTGTGCCCACTGTGGGGAAGGGGCTGGAGAAGTTCATGGAAATGCTGGAACCCTGTGAAATACCCTCTACTTGGTGAAGCAGCAGCCACCCAGGATTGACCAGGAGCTGCATCCTGTCCTGCAGCCTTCAGGAATGGTGTAAAATCTTAATAACTCTCACAGCATCAGTGTCAGGAACACAGCTCTGGGCATGCACAGCTACAGCTCAGAGCAGGAGCTCACTTCTGCCTTTTTTACATATAAAAATACCTGGTGGCTCAGCTCCCTGGCTGACTCTCAGTCTCTGAAATTTACAAGCAGATTCTTGAAATAACCATGAAAGGCACTGTTTTGGGAATACCGAACAAAGGATGACAATGCAGAAGGTCTTTAAATGATGTCCACTGTGGTTTCCAGACAAAGGTAGTTTGCATAACCACAGCAATTACCCCAGGGCCAAGTGCTTTCTGCACATTCCCCAGCTGTTCTCAAATCTCCCAGATCTCTTTTGAGACTCATGGATGAACTATTTTGAGAAAATGTAAATGCAATCATTTTAATACAAAGCTACTTCTGGATTTTCTGGACACAAGTGACTTTAACAGCATCAACAGCAATCAGGATGTGAAATTAGCAGGCAGGAGTCAACCCCTTTATCTCCCACTTTGTGCAAGAATGTGTCTTGCAATTTTAAGCCAGACAATAAAATAACAGAACAAAAGTAAAAATCAGAAGCAGTGAGTTTGCACTTAAGTGTCATTTTCTCTGCACACTTTATTGCAATTCTTTAATTCCCTTGCAGTCTCTAATATGCTGAGATCAGTGGAGTTCCCTGCTGTGCCACCTTACACCTACAGAATTCTGCCTTTCTTTTTTTATCCCTTTTATAATGTCCTCAGAAAGATCAAATAATTAATGGTATTAAGGACTTTGTGGTAGAAGTTGTTATCTACGCTGGATATATCACTTATGTGAAGAAGGAATTTTAATTGGAAACTCTGCAGCTGGAAACAGCAGAATGACAGAAATATACATTTGTTCCTGTTTATTAGAGCTATCATTCTGTGTACATTTTAAAATCTCAGATTCTCTGTAAAATAGAGTTCTTTGACACAAGTAG
>NW_005054519.1:541917-586121 GCF_000277835.1 Geospiza fortis
TGATAAGGAAAAGACAGGGACAGCTCGTTCATCTCCAATCTCTCTTCAAAAGTAGCATCTATTCTTAAATAAAAATCCCAAACTTGAAATAACCGAGCAATTGAATTATTATCATCAAGGTTTCAGTGGAAACTAGCAACATACAGGCAGAAAACAGGAGCACATGATATTTAAAGGAATGTGAGCTCTAGAACACTCAGCAACCAGCTGCAAAGGCACTAGAAAAGAACGTTCAAGAGAACGCTGATGCCATTTCAGCTTTGCACAACCATTAATAACCATAATTAATATGCATGTGCTACTTGTAATAGTTAATATTCACTAGTGGAAACCTTACAATGTCAAACATAGATTTTAAAAAGGTCGTTTCAAACATTGGTATTTTTGTTTTTCTTAGAATTCAAACCTAATTACAGAGAAATGATGGATGACAGGAAGATTCCAATCCCCGTTTTAGAGCCTGAGAATAAAACTGTCAAGAGACACAGAGGTGTCTCAAATAGTCACTGTACAAGTCATTATTAATCATTATTCTTTTTGAATATTTTCTCAGTCATACTTTGTTTCTATGAAAAGATTTACAAATAACACCTTTTTAGATTGGTAGGATTGCACTGCAGGAAAAACCCAGTGACTGCAGCCCAGACAAGTCACTGCCCACAGTCCCACATGTGCTAATTCTCTTGTTTTGAAATTTCTTTCTTTTCCTTTTGCAATTACAAAATCCTTGGGCAAGAATAGTCCTGATCTCCTTTCTGACCCACCACAAGAACCAGAAGTGACAACTCCAAGCACACCCTCATCCATGCTCACCTTTTAAAAAGCCACTGCTCACAAACAGGCCCTGAGCTGAAAAACTGATTTATTTGTTTCAGGCTCCACTTTAGTACAAGTAGGAAGCATCAGTTTCCTGCTTCCAAAAGAATGAAATTAATATGCTTTATGAGAAACCCATGTAAGGCAGATTTTTTTTTAATTTTCTGCCTTAGGCTGAAACACATTTTAAAGGAATATTTGATTAAAAGGGTACAATTATAAGTTTGTATGTTATAAATTTGGCAATAGCTAGTAGCTGAAAAAAAACCCTATTTTTACATTAGAACTGCTATAACAATTTTGTTTCGTGATTAAAATTAGTGTTTTCAACATGGCTGTAGTTATAAAAAATACATTTTTATGATGACATATATATATGTATGTGTATTAATATATCCATATATACAACTGTGTTATGTGTATTTTTACAGCTATACCAGGCCTTCCTTGATGACTGTCTCAAACAAAATCCTCTTGAGCAGCAGTTTACAAGAAAAAAACCCTTTGCCTAATCTTTGTGGTAAAGACATAAATGTTCTATTCAAACAGAAGGCTTACAAAATCATCTGAAAATAAAGAGAGGCCGTTTTTTGCAGTATATTTTTGCTGATTTATGATGGCCAAACCATATGGGCACTGAAGCCTCCACAGGTATTCCAAACTGACCTGCTTTTCATAAACATCAAAAATTTGTGATGCCTTCAAAAAAGCAGATTGATGATTGCTGTCAAATTTAATAGCAGACATCAGGTTCAGAAGAAAAAACTTTTTGTCATAAAAATTCAGCTGATTGATCAAATTCTCTTTCCTGCCCCTCAGCAAGTTGCATTCCATACTGGCATATTTAATGGCCATTCACAAAGCATTCCTATGACAAATTAACAAACACTTGAATGATTTTGGGGTTTTTTTAGACCTGAAGTTTCTGCAATCCCTTAAAACACCAATAAGAACCCAGGGAAAGAAAAAGTATTTAGTGTGAGAAAATGTATTGGTAGAAGAATAATTGGAAAATGTCATATATTTTGTATCTTTGATTACTTTCTCCTCTTTACCAGTTGGCTTAAATAATAACAGTTTATGCCAGAACTGAGCAGCTGAATCAACTAACGAATTAAAAAACCTAAACACATTTCCATGTAGACCTCTGCAGAAATAAAAAGTACTGCTGGGAATTTTGAATCATGAGCAAAGTAATATTTAATCGTGTATACATCATTCTCATATGTTAAAATTTCTTGGAAAGGGGAATAATTATGTTAGTGCTACTGTGTAATACAGAACTTGTAGTAAATAAATTCTTGACAGAAGGGAAAAAAAAGCCAGACAAATTAACAGCAAAGTGATGATGAATAAGCATTTCCTCCTACCTTTTTTCTTTGAAAATGTGAACTTTAGATAATAGTCGGTATAATTTCTAGTTCTATTCCTTTGGAAAAGTCTGAACTTTAGATAATTGTCTCTTAAGTATTCTAAAACTTTCCTTTGACCTTTAGGCCAGCAGAGCTATAATCAAACATAACTATATGGTCCCTTGCAGTCTAGCAGCAACTCCTGTGTTTTGTACCTTGGTTTTTTAACTCATTGAAGAAAGGACAGAAAATCCCTGCTGAAGAAATAATGATGTAGAGCACATTGAGTCTGAAATAATACCAGTTTTTTTGTTAATGGAGTAGAGAAATAATTAGGACATGGTACCTCTCTCTCTCTCTTTTCAATTTACAGACACACAGAGAGAATCAAAGCAGGAAATGTTGGGTTCTGGATCTGTTTAAGCTTCACCTTGTCTGAACTGCACCCAGCACATCTGACTGAACCTCACTCACTCTGGTTTGTCTGTTCATCTCTTCCAAACCCCTTGAGAGGAATGGTGGATTTGTCTTTCCAAACAAGCTGTGGGTCTGCTGGTAGATAAAACGAGCACTGGGAGATTAAAAAACAACAGGAAGGATTCCACTGATTGATGAATGGAAAAAGATATTTGCTTTTACAAATAAACAAATTTTTACAAATTAAGTTTGCTGATAAATTAAACTAGACATTGAAAGATGAAAGAAACAATAGGGAAGAAAAACTCCTAAATTCCATAAGAATTAAAAATTAAAAGGGAGGGTTATACCTTAGAGGGAAATCTTTGGTATCAGGTGTATTGGGAAGTCTGAACCTCTCAAGTACCTCAGCCAAGGGGGAAAGAGAGAAGGGAAATGTGGCTGGAAATTGGGATAAAAAGGGAGGCTGCGTCCTCCAAAAATTGGAGAGATCCCAGGGGAATCTCCATGGCCTCATGGACATGGCCTCTCCCTTTATTCAAATAAAGTAAAAGGATTCCTCTGTCTCCTTTTTGGACATAAACCTCTGGTGTTTGTGGATTAATTTTCCTAACACCCTGCTGCCACTTGGGCTTGGCACTCCCATAATGGGAAGCAAACCCAGGCCAGTGAGGGTGTGAGATGTGCTAAACCAGCCCTGGCTTTTGCCCCTCCTGTTTCTCTCCTGCATGCCAGCAGCCAGTCACAAAGCTGTTTACCAATAATGCCACTGCTGTGACATGCTTTGCTCCATTCAGATCACATCACTGCGTGGCACATGCATTGAATGGTACATCTGTAAAGTGTAAGAATTAATGCAGGTTGCCAAGCTCTGGTTTAGAAAAAGAGATGAAATGGCTGTCAAATGTGCTCAGCATTAAAAATACATTATTAACACAGCGATTTGCATAGACTGATGGATCATTTTTGAAATCTACATATTGTAGTTAATTTTATTCTGTTGTTATTTTAACCAAAAAGTTTCAGATAGTGATACAGTGTTTTACAGCACTTTGATAAAATAATGCCTATATTTTGCATTTGAACCAAAAACTTTCCAGTACTCTATTACCAGATTCCAACAAAAATGCTGCAAGGATAAATAAAAAAGCCAAGATATCCCAAGGCTGTGCCATCTGCTTTTCTTTGGAGGGATAATGGATTCGCAATCTTTCCATTAATACCTACTTAACAAATGCAGTGTGGGAGGAGAAGTTGGTGGCAGACCAGGATCTGAGTCCTTCAGGCCACAGTGATAGGTACAGCTTTAAACATTACACTGACTGCTATTCTCTTCTGTGTAGCGCTAAACCTCCACCAGGTTCAGTGAAATTCAGAGTGATTTTGGTAGGTGATGGAAAAGTTCCAAGAATTCCCAGCCATGTTCTTCACCTTCCTCCAATTCTTACATCAGTGACTTCCAGGTCTGGAAAAGTTCACAGACCTTGTGACTACGAAGACAATCATGGATGTTTGAAGTGAATCTTTCTTTCTACAATGTAAACTCTCAATATCACAGTAAAAACCATTAAACTTAAGTAGCAACCTTTTGGGTCTTAGATGTGATGTGTTCTTGCCATTTAAGTAATTTAACATCCACTTCTCCGTGCCATGATTATCACCTTTTCCATTCCAATTCTGTGCTGAATGTACACAGGGGCTTGGTAGGGATTTAAAGCAATTTACCAGTAAATCATACACCAGCCCTTAAAAACTAAATCTGTAATCAGACCTATCAACCATATTGAAGTTTTGTTGCAACAGTAAAAGCCAAATTCCAGCCTTACTAGTGTATTTCTATTATGCCACTTACTTTTTACATAACGTCCACTTTGAAATACAGCTGCAGAAAGCAACCAGCAGACTATAAAAACAGCAACCAGCATTTATTGGAATGCTGCCTTTTTGTGCCGGTGTAATAAAGGTCTTGTCAGCACTTCCATTACAAAATGCCAATTTTCAGAGGTTTATAACTCTGACATAACAACTTCCTATGAAAAGAAATTTAGAATGTGGACTCTCTGCCAAAGAGCATTGAAAGTTAAATACAGCTTACGTTGGTCAGGGCATTTTAAGTCAGAAAATAAATTAAAAACAATTCTGATTTAACTTTTTCTTGAGCTGGTGCCACTGAAGAAAAAAATGTGGCTTTGATAGTAAAAGAGTGCCAGATCCTGCAGTTCTTATACACGCAGAACTCCCTTGAAGTTCCCTGAGAACAATTTCAGTGAGAGCCCTGAAAGGAGTGCCATTATACATTTTTGTAAATGTCATCAAGAGTTATATTAGCTTTTTGTAATTTGAAAGACTGAAATGTTATGGTGTAACATTGCCCCTGGGCACACAGGCAGCATGATAATGACTTTGGGAAGACATTCTGATATGCAGATTACATATAACAATAACAATTTGTTATCATCAGGCCATTAATGGCAGTAATTCAGGCTTCTGCCTCACACCCAAAGGATTCACACATGCCTTATTACATGCACACCTCTTGCAGAGGATGTGATTCCCATGGGGAAAACTCATGGCCTTTTGAAATGCAGGGAAGAGCAAAAGACATCCAGAGAAGGAATTCCAGTGAGTGAAAAAAAACCAATTACCCATCTATAGAGTGGAATAAAAATGAAAAAAATTTCAAGTGAAAAAAAAATTTTCAAGTGAAACATCCCAGATACTCTTTGGAATGTTTCTTGACAACATGCAAACATTGCATGGAAAAAACCTGGAATAACCACAAGTTTCAGACTGGGATACACAGTTGGATTATGGAGAATCACAGCAGGAACACACACACATCTGAATTTAGATTCCAAGGCCTGGACATACTGCAAGACCCTGCCTTTGCTCTGTACAGGGTGGGACACAGCACAGAACTTGGCAAGAAGCAGCCAGGGAAAGATGTCAGCCCTTGAAATTCTGCCTCACCACAGAGATGTTACAAAGTCAGTGCTAATATGCGTGAATATTATGAATATATATGTTCATATATTAGAATATTATGAATATATATGTTATATATTATGAATATACGAAACTACAGCACCAGCTCAGAAGTTGTTTAGAGTTCTCATGGAATCACAGGTTGAGTGAGGTTGGAAGGGACCTCCAGAGGTCACCTGGTCCAACCCTGCTCAACACAAATACCCAGAGCCCAGGACCATGTCCAGCTGCCTTCTGAATATCTCCAAGGATGGGAGTTCTAAAAATAGTAAAACATTTGTATTCACAATGGGAATATAACTGTGACCAAAGAAAAGACATCTTATTAAGTGAAGTTATGAGGTATAAATATATAAAGAACCTGTAAGCCAAGAGAACACCTTGCAAATGGCTCCTCGTTCTCTTCTAATTTGCCATGAAGAGTCTGATAAAGTGAAGTGTTTAGGCAGAAGCTGCAGTAAAAATACAAAGCATGATCACATAAAAATATGAGGGATGGGGATTCTACTGGCAGAGGAAAATACATCTCATTATGACAAAAAAAACCTCTGTGATCATGAAGAAAAAACATATAAAGTCAAAAAGATGAGCAGAAAAACCCTATAGATGGTTTGAAAAAGTTATGTTTCCTTACTGGGAAAAAGAAAAAAATTTAAGAAAAATAATTTAATAATTTTGATTTAGAAAAAGCTGTGGTCTATAAATGATTTTTTAAAGCAAGTGGTTCTGCTAGACAGACTGTATTAGAACTCTATAAAGTTTTTAGCAACTACAGCTTTTGATCTTGCCTGTTAGCACAAAAAAGGCACTAAACAAGAAAAAGTTGATTTGCTATAATTTTTTTCTCATTTAAAAATAGAAAATATTAGTACAAAGAAGCCCTGACAATGTGCATTGGATAAAGATGATACAGAAGGAGATGTCAGGGTAGGACTGTGTCTCAACTACCTCCCTCTGTGTTCAGTATAGCAGCCCACATCAAAGCTGCCAGCTGTCATCAGACTGGGCTCCAGCATCTCCTCACCTGACAATTCCTTGTGTTTCCTGTCTGGGATTTCCAGAAGAATCCAAAATACCCCTCCCTTAGAGCACTCCTGAAACTCTCAGCCTTTACCAGCCCCACTGCTCACAGCTCTGCAATGTTTGCACAGCACAACAGCAGCAAAGTGATTATATGTTTTATCCAAATTCATAGAGGAAAGCCATAGCCAAGCTAAACAGAAGCGTTCCAAACTCCAGAACAATTCCTCAATCAAAATTCCATCACTCCTGTGGAGTGCTCTGAGATCGCAAGGTCTTAATTTTCGTTGGGGGAACACAACATAGTTTGCAGGAGTGTCACAGGTAATGGATGAAAAGGTTATAGAAAGTGACAGGACCCAGCTAAGCAAGGTTAGGGTGCAACAATTTGGAAAAGCCTACATGAATTAGTTTTATTTTGTATTATTTCCAACAAGCTCTATTTTAGTTCAGTTTTAGGTTAGACTGAATGAGAGTTTCATAAAGCAAGAAAGCCAGAAAGTTTTACCTGGTTTATGAAAGTGATGTGAAATTGTTATGTCATTAAGAGAGAGGGAAAAATTCAGTGTTCATGTTCAAGACAGCCCAATATTCTTAGAACAGAGCAGAAAACTTTCATCAGCATTCAGAGATTACTGTTGGTGCTCCTTTTAAGGTGCACCAAACTCTACTCAAAACTCCACCACAAGGACTTCATTCCTGATTTAGCTCTTAAGAGTCAGATTACTAAAAACGCCAATCCTACAGAGTTACAGTTGCTGTTTAGGCATGAACACAGTCCTTAGCCTACAGCCAGAGTGGAGTTTGCTAGTCTGAGCCCAGGGTTAGTCAGGCCAGGCTGGGGGCTCAGCCTTTGCTCTCGGAACACGGGCACAGAGCTCCCACTGCTTCCCTGATTCCCACATCCATCAGTTACCTTTGGAGGACCCCACGAGCTCCTCCTCTTCAGTGCCATCAAGCAGACATCTGGTCCTTTTCTTCAAGTTCTATTTATCTCTCCCTAACAAGCTGCCTTATTATCTCACTTCAAACAGGGGCCCATCTTCACTCCCTCTCTAATCAGTGCTGATTACCAAGTGTGCACATCCTATCATTTTAGGATATGCAAACTCTCTCCCCAGACTAGACAGGTCAACTGATGCATTTCATTTCTTTGCTGTGTTTGGCTCAGTGTGTAAGATCTCTCTGTTCAGTCAAATCATGTATTCTACCTCTTCCCTGCCCTCTGAATGCATTGCCTTCTAGGCAGATTTATTATATAAATATTACATGCTAATAATTACATAAATATGTCGCTAATTACTGGCTGCTTGCCAAATAAAGTACGTCCTAATTAGACAGGATTAAATGAAGACCAACAAAGTGACATATTTTACAACAAGATCACCCATAAAAAATTACAAAATCAGGAGTTGATGGGAAAATAACCTAAGTGATACAAAGCCCCCTCCTCCAAAAAAAAAAAAAGTTTTGTCTCCCTTATTCTCTAAAGGCTGATGTTGGAAGCTGTAGTAAAAAAATCATTTTAAAAAATCTCCTGTTTCCTTCAGTGTGTCACTGCTGTACTTGCTGCGACAGAGAAATACAACCAGTTCTTAAACAGTCACCTCCTCAAAATGAGTAAGGAGGAGATAAAAGGGTATGTAAATATAAAATATAAACTTATTTGAGCACCCCAGACAGGTTCAGGAAAATGCAGAGACACAGAATTCACTTAATAATCAATGTTGTGGTCACCCTGCAGGAACAATGGCTGTGATTCTAACAGTAACTCCTTCCTTGTGTAAAACACTTGTTGGCTTGGTTCAAAACAAGATACAAATTAGAACATGATCTGAGCCTTTTAAACTCACATTATAATGTCAGTTGTGTAATAATTAATCAGATAAGTCTTAAGGCTAAGTGTGAAAAATCAACACCTTCTATTTTTAATGGAGCATACATGTGCAAATATCTGATATAATGGCAAAAGGAGATTTTTCCTAATCAAAGGAAAAAGTAACAGTTAAGAGGTGATGATTCCTGCTTAAATTTTTTTCACTTCTAGCCTGTTTATTCTTCCTGTAGTAGAACAGTGTTGGTGGTCCTTTAATCTTTACTGCAACTGAAAGTTTAAAATGAAACTCCTATCTAGTTTCCCATTAATTGACAAAAGTGCAATTAGAACAACTACTAAATTAATTCCTCCTCAAGAGTCTGCATTTAGGATACGATAAAACAAAGAGCTATTCCATAATGAGAGCAACCAAGAAATTTACAAAGAGGGAGGGAGAGAGAGAAGGGAAAAAGAAAGAAGGAAAAGAAAGAAAGGGAGAGAAAGAAGGAGGGAAGGGAAGGGAAGGGAAGGGAAGGGAAGGGAAGGGAAGGGAAGGGAAGGGAAGGGAAGGGAAGGGAAGGGAAGGGAAGGGAAGGGAAGGGAAGGGAAGGGAAGGGAAGGGAAGGGAAGGGAAGGGAAGGGAAGGGAAGGGAAGGGAAGGGAAGGGAAGGGAAGGGAAGGGAAGGGAAGGGAAGGGAAGGGAAGGGAAGGGAAGGGAAGGGAAGGGAAGGGAAGGGAAGGGAAGGGAAGGGAAGGGAAGGGAAGGGAAGGGAAGGGAAGGGAAGGGAAGGGAAGGGAAGGGAAGGGAAGGGAAGGGAAGGGAAGGGAAGGGAAGGGAAGGGAAGGGAAGGGAAGGGAAGGGAAGGGAAGGGAAGGGAAGGGAAGGGAAGGGAAGGGAAGGGAAGGGAAGGGAAGGGAAGGGAAGGGAAGGGAAGGGAAGGGAAGGGAAGGGAAGGGAAGGGAAGGGAAGGGAAGGGAAGGGAAGGGAAGGGAAGGGAAGGGAAGGGAAGGGAAGGGAAGGGAAGGGAAGGGAAGGGAAGGGAAGGGAAGGGAAGGGAAGGGAAGGGAAGGGAAGGGAAGGGAAGGGAAGGGAAGGGAAGGGAAGGGAAGGGAAGGGAAGGGAAGGGAAGGGAAGGGAAGGGAAGGGAGAGAAAGAGAGAGAGAAAGAGAGAAAGAAAGAAAGAAAGAAAGAACCAATAAGGTACTTAGGCATAAAATCAAATAGTCAAACCAAAACAAAAGGTTACCATGAGGTGAACACAGAAGAACTTCTTAGATGCAACATGACTCTGCTGGGTAATATATTGAGGTGGTGATGGGGCAGAGGTTCTAGCAGAACCTTTGGCCTCATCATTTCTCCTCCTCAGAGTTAAAACCATTTCCAGGAAATCAAACATAGTCAGTACAAATGTCCATGAGCATTTCCACCACAGAAATTACTTTTTGCAGAAAACCTAGAGGAATCAGATGTACCCATCAAGCCAGAAGTGGTACTTAGAAATCTCTGAACTCTTTCAGAAGGTAGGTGATTGAAAATCTGGAAATTTATCTCCAAATATTATATATTCACTTAGCTATAAATACTACTATGAAATACTTCTAAAGTCCTAGAATATCATAATCATGGGTGCTGTGAGTTTTTAAGGAGTCATGTTAGGGCGCTTAGGGAAGCTTTGATTAAAAGCTGGTGGAGCAATGTTTCACACAATCCCAGGATGGGTGAGGCTGGAGGGGCTGCTCTGGTGGCACCTCCCTGCTCCCCCAGGGCCATCCCAGAGCCCAGGGCACAGCAGTGTGTCCATGTGGCTCTGCAATGTCCCCAGGCAGGAGCCTGCACAGCCTCTGTGCGCCATCTGCTCAGGGCCGGGCACTGCCCAGGGCAGCAGCTCTGCCTCCTGGGCTCAGGCGCTGCCCATTGATGAATTCCAAGGAGCTGGTACTGCAGATCCTACTGCTGTTAGTGTCGAAGTTCTGCACTCAGTAACACCACCCTTCTGCCTGCTAAGCTGTTCAGTCTTGAGACCTTGATTTAATGTCTATTTTGCCATCATGTGTCTGAGATTAAGTCACACTGAAGATTCAATTTGTTCATTGCTATTTCTTTCATCCATGTTCCATGTTACTACTGAACCAGACAGATTTTCAAGCTAACTTACTGATCAAATTCCTTTGCTCTCCTGCTTTGTTTTCACAACCTTTTATCCCTTACTCACTCTTCTTTAGATTTATTATAAAATTAATGCAATAAACTGGAAAAGAGAGCTAAGGACGTTACACTACTGAGCTTGATGAAACTCCTACAGCAGGAAAATTCACAGCTGTCCAATCCATTCCCTCATCATGAGTAAGCACTGTCGTGCATATGGTGCACAACACTGACCTCAGATCTTTTTCACTCAGATTGCATCTGGTTCTCAATTAGTTTGATTTATAAAATGAAACATAATTGACGTCTTGGCAACATTCTGTTGCTAGCAGCACAAATAATAAATTAAGAACGAGAGAAGTAAAAGTCTCTTTAGTCATGTATACATAATGGCAGGCTGCATGTATTTGGGATTAGCTGGGTCTCATCACCCCCATTGGAAGCTGTTTGGGGCTGGGTCATGTTTGCATTAATGCTCTGCAGTAACTCTGTAATTGTGGTTGATTCAAATGACCAAAAAAAGACAGTCTCTGAAAGGATGGGATGCTGTGGGAATCAGTCTGGTTTTCCAGTGTGCATATACAACTCCTCTGTAGCTGCCTGAAAGTTTGCATTTGGGAGGCTTGGAAAGAAGTTGTCACCTCAGAGCTCAACTGAACCAGGAGGGAAAGGTTAAACAGCATTTGGAACAGAAGCTCCCAGGAAACAATTTGCCAGGGCAAAACTGTAAAAAGTACAGACGTGCTGGGGAGCACAGCAGGGCTGAAGAGGAGCTGGAGATGCCTGCAAGAGGACAATCAGCTTACCAGATGGCCCCCTCCTTGCTGGTTCATCCATCAGCTTGGCCTGTCCAGTCCAGTGAAGACTTGATGGATCACCTCTGGCTTAGGGCGAGGAGAGAGGGAATCTGTCTGGAGTCCTGCATCCTGAATACAGGAGAGGAGTGAGTAAGGATTCAGGTGGACAGAACAGACAGGAGGGTCACAGGGTGGAGGAGGTGGCAGCTCTGAAGAGTTGATCCTAGTTCTCTGTTTCTGCTATGTGCACCAAGAAGGAGTCACCTCTTTAGCTTTCTGAAGTGGTGAAAAGCACATAAGCATTGTAAGAAGCTTAAATCACCCAGACAGGGATGAAAAGTGTTTGCAGAAGAACTGCACTGACTCTTCACCTGGTTTGTGGTTCTAATCAGAAAGGAGTCTAGAAAGAGCAGTGATCTGCACGCAAGAAGAAAGCTGGGAAAGACAGCAGAAGCAGGTGTCAGTGAAGGACAAAGGATTGGAGTGGAAAAATGCTGGCTTCCCATCTACATTAATGCAATCACTTCAGAAAACAACACCACAGCCATCCCTGCCAGGGAAGTTGTTTCAAATCTCACTCAACTGATAGTCAACATCAAGGAAAAACAGAACTTGAGGGAGTAACAGAACACAGCTGACAGTGATTATAGTAAAGAAAGAAAGAGGAAAAGAAGCAGAAAGTTATCAGCAGAAAGACACTGAGAATATTGGCACCAGCATTCTCAGCTAGGTGGGACTAACTGCAGTACCAGGGAAAAGTGTAGCCTTGCTAGGAATAGTAGACAGGAGTCAGATCTATCACTTCAACTGCAATGTAAAATCATACAGTGAAAATGGAAATTCATCCACTGCCTGGCAAGACAGAACCTCTGAGCACTGCTGGAATATATTGGGGTCCCTTGGGAATATTATCATTACCTTGGTATTCTACCAAGTCCTCTAGAATTTGAGAATAATTTAAAGATGTGTAACACTGATTTCCTCCTCACATAGCTCATCACTCGTCACTGAGAAAGGGCTCCTCTCTTTCAGTTCTTAGGCACAGTCCTACTTCACAGGATGACATTACATCTTAGAATTGTCAGATATGCAAATAAGAAAATTGATTACTTTTCTCACAAAGGATGATCTAGCATGTTTTCTGGTCCAAAGCAGTTTCAGGCAGGTGAATTGTCTAAGGACCAAGGATAAAGGAACCTGAGTATAATAAATAAAGAACTGCATGAATTATTTCAGGGACTTGCCACTTGCCACCCAGTGCACAACCACTCACTCCAGCAAAGCTGTTTGCACTGGCTGAACATCCCTTTTTTGCGTATTAATGGAGTGGAAGTTTGAGTCAGTCCTGTCCTCTCCATGGTGTCCCTGCCTGCTGCCCAGTGAGGGGGTGTGGAGCACAGTGTCCCCAGGTCCCCTCCCAGCCCCACTGTGATCCTGGCACACTTTCTAGCAGCAGAACAAGGCACACCAGACACGTAATTCCTAAAAGGGGGCTCAGCAGTTTAGGATAACTTGCAGGCCATCAGTAGACTCTGTTACTTCAGGCCTGTAAATCACATTTTGTTTTTAGCTGAGAAAGGCAAGTATGCATCCAAAATATAATTAAGTATTTTTAGGGAAAAAGAAATAATGAGAAATTATTCTTAATTCACGGAATTGCAATGTTTCATGAACTTAGTTACCTTAACTACCACATGATTTGTTTTGGTAATATTTAGATCTTCCTACTCAGCAAAATAGCATTTTTATGCTTTGTTTTAATTTATTTAACTTAAAATTTCTAATAGAAGGAAAAAATGAACTTATTGAACAAAATCTTTCGACCACGCTACAAAGGAAATATTTCAATAATTTTGTATTAGCAATTTCATTATTAACTCTATTATTCATAAAAAAATCAATAAACCGAGGTTCTTCTGGCATGCACAGGTTATAAAAATGTTGAACTTTGCTATTTAACAACTCCAGTTTAAATGCCATGCTGAGAAAAAGATTGATAGTATGATATTTATAATACATTTTTCACACTATGAACACTCCTAGAGAAACATGATGTGTCCTGTGGATGGCAGATCCTGACACACCAGTGCCAGATAATAAGGTACCTTGTGTTTGTTATTTTTTAATACATTGCAATGCTTTATTTTTAACTGCTCCTTTCACACTGCTTGCACCTGGTTATGCAAGTATTCCTTCTGATTTCTGGTGACAAAAACCACATCTCTTCAAAGAGATGTTGATCAATGCTTTTCCTTAGATTATGCCTCATATTCCTTTACATCTTCTGGATGTTATTCCATACCACTAATATTGACAGATGGTAGAAAAATAATAACTTATAAGATGCAAGACTGAGCACATCACTTAATTTGAAGAAAACCACTAACAAGGATGTGATTTGGAATGTTTTGGAGTTTGAAAGTCTAATTACTGATATAGAAAAGAAATGAGGATGATAATTAAACCCATTAGAAATACATAAGCATGTGCTTTCCCTCGAGCAGTGCCATTGTGGAACACCCTCTGGCACGTGGCAGCTGGGCCACAAAGCTTCCCAAAATTGCCTGAAACTGCAGCAATGTGTGAGGATGTGCTGCTCACATCCAAGGCACTGTTTGGGTGCTGTGATTCTGGATGTTCACTGCACATCCACCCAGAAATGATGGGCTTAATGATGTCCTTGCTCTGGCAATTTGTACCTGGGGTCAGGGGGTTAACTTTGAAATTGGGCGAAGTGAAAGGAGGGCAATGAAACAGAGGAGTCACCTCAGAGCTCTCTGAGGGATACATTTGGAGAGAAAAGTCAATCAAAAACACAGAAGGAGCTTCAGCTGGCAGCTGAGACAATGGCAGAGAGACTTATCCAGAAATGCCAAAAGAAACTGTTTCAGGGAAAGACTTATTTTAACACATGAGAGTTACTCTGGTGGGAACAAAAGACTCACCCTCCAGGTATGTATTTGACAGATGCTGCTAAAAATACTTTGATGAAAAAAGCTGGGGAAAAATCCAGGTTTTATTGTATTAAAATCACAGTGACAGAGAAGTACTTTAACAAAAAAAGTGATAATAATTTGTCTTATTATTTGGGATATCTAAAAGTGCTTGCATGTAATTGTTTTCCTCAGCTATTGTGAAAGTTTAGAAATATTTGGTTTTTAATGGTAAAGAGGTGATGAAATATAAAATAATCCATAGTATGCAAAGGCATGCAAGGCAGCGATTGAAGTGATTTTACCAGGCCATTTCCTTTAAAACACCTGACTCAGTGCCTGCACTTTCAAAGCAGCACAAGGAGGACATAAGCAAGATTAAACTTGAAGGAAAGAATGAAAGAAAAGGACATTTAAACATGATCACTCTTGGAGCTGTTATATGCATCATAAATATAATAAACTAAGTGTGGCTAAGTATAAATATTAAGCTTGTTAGAGAGAACCAACAGAACAGTTCATCACTTAGGTAGATTTATAATTAAAAAATAATTTATAATTAAAAAAAAAAACCAAAAACATTTTACTATGCACTCACTAGAATAAGGACCAAACTCGGAGCTCCACTTGCCAGATGGACATTGAATATTTGAAGGAGAGAGGAGGCTGATCACTGCTAATCAGCCTATTACCAGCCAAACCAGGCTATTGGATTTCTGCAGGAATATGAGCTCGTGCCAGTAAGGTTCTTAACCCAAAGGTAAGCCTGCCCATGGGCCAGGCAACCCCAGGACTGCTGTGCTACATAAACCCTACAAGAATTATGGAATATCCCATTTATCCAGGAAAGATTTCTGCTGGCAGAAGAATTACTGGATTCAAAGGCACTGTGGAATGTCCAATTTGAGGTTTATTCCATTAGGAAACAGATTCTGGCATCAGAAAAATGGAACAGCAATGGCAACTTCTCACGGGAAAAACTTTCGGTCTCTTTATGGCAAAGACGTGTTTGGTAGTTTTTGACAGTAAAAATTGCACTGGCAGCATATCAACATATCAAAATGTTTGCATGTGTGAAAATGTTTCTATCACAGAGCTCTGTTCTCACTTGAACAATCTAAGGGAACCTGAAGGATTCAATGCTGAAAACAGGTACTGCTGTGAGAGGGTTGCTGGGATGCAGCAGAAGATTTTAGGTAATGCTCTGTGAAGACCATTCACCTGAAGAAAAAGGCTGTCAACAAATTCTAATTCCATTTCCAGAGGTCTCATTTCCGTTTTCTGATGCCGTGACAGTACAAAATCCTCATCAGTTGTCTAGATTCCTGTCAGTTTTTTGTCATTTATTGTGAGCCTACAGTTTTTTTGGAAGGGTTAATTCCAGTCAGTCTACAACACATTGCTAGAGTGTATCAACACTTGTCTAAACATGAGATATTTTCATCTGAAATTTGAGGTTTTTCTGGTTCAAGTTTTCTCAGACACACCACACAAAACACAGATTTTCACTTTTTCCCTGCTTCTGCTCCTATGCAGAAAATCCAGCACAAAAGCACGTGAAAAGTGCCCAGAGATTCAGTCAGGAGTCTGTGCAGTCAGGGACTTGTTATGTCACAGAGTCACAGGTTTAGTCACAGGTCTAACACAGAAAACACGACATGATTTTCATCAGGCATTAACTTCTTATATATACTTTTTATATAACTCTATTATTTCTCTTGAGAGGGGATAAAGGTTTTTGCACCTGGCAATCCAAGTGCTCAGCATGCCTTGATTACAGCTTGAGAGGGCATGATTGCCTGGATTTGGATTATCACTCACTGCCCAGGATCCCAAGGCACTAAACCTACAAACCCCAACCAGTAATGGACATCTGAGCTCAGAAAAGGACAGAAGAAAAGCATCAGTAGATGTGGAAAATAAAGATGGCTAAGAGATGCTCTACAGATATTCAGTGAGATGTATGATGGCATTTAAATTTACATTTTTTACATTATTTACATCAGAAAGGTACCACATCCTCTACAGTTTTGGGCATCTTGTCTACAGAAGGAATATGGAAATTTGTAATATGGAAATTAATATGGAAAAATAATATGGAAAAATTAATATGGGAAAAAATAATATGGGAATTAAAATGGAAATTAAACAAACCAAGCAAATGAAGAACACCAGTGCACCATTTCAAGGCACAGATTGTGCTGAGAGCACAGCATAACTTCTATATATGTAATAAAATATTCTAAGTGTTTTGGGCTTTTTTTTTGTCTGGTTCCTGATGAAGATACCTGTTGTGTCACTTAGTTAAACACATTTCTCAACAACATGGCCAATCATAATATTTGCATTGCATGTCAGCAGCACAGTTAATTACTGACTATCAGGGGAAGTTGCCTTAGGGTGATCTGGAAGGTTTGAACAACAGAATCAGCCTGTGTGCAAGAAGCTAAATTGATTAATGGTTATGCTTATGTTCTACACAGGAAGGCAACATTCCAAATCACAGACATCTTATGTATTCTTTGGCAGGAGGGACAGAAAGAGGGCACTGCAGCTTTTTCTCCTGGCAGAGAGAGACACACCAATGTCACCACATTCAATGTCACCATTACATGGTGGCCAAATGCCACCAGTTACCTAAAGCACAGAGAACCCAAAAGAGCAATATCATTTCTTGAGGAGACATACTTCTGTTTATCTCAACCCTCAAGAGAATTTTGAATTTTGAAGAAAGGCAAAGTACTAAAAATTGTTTAAATAAAGAGGTGTGCTAATTCTAGCAAGTAAAAATTGGGTTTCTACAGGAGGCTTCCTGAGAAAATGCAGTCCCTGTGTGGTATTCACAAGTAGACAGCATTTCTTCAGCAGCCATAAAGTTTCTGCTGCCTTGAAGAATTAGTTTGGCAGGAATTAATTAATCTGAGAGGAAATTGAGGCTGAGGACACAGTCAGGAAGATGTCAAGGATTTTGGCCACCAGTGTGAGGGAATGTTTTTCTGTTCCAAGCTTTACTGTGTTGAGCATCGATCTGATCTCCAGAAAAGAAAAGAAAGTTTGTTACAGACATTTCCTTACAGTTCCACATCACACCAGCTTGGTTATGGACAGCCCAGACACCCAGTAATACAAAAAAAAAGGAGAAATTTGACTTGTGAATTCAGGGTTTTTTAGGGATATTGCTGACTTTCAACATGGATAATCACTCATGCTTATCTGGCAGATACATTCAAGACAAAGTCATGGTCAAGTTCATTGTTTAAGTGGCATAACTAAATAAAGACTTACTGAAGATCTATGATGTTTAAAGGACATAAAACTCACCTCAGCCAAATGATACCCTGATTTTGGCTCTGACAGGAGTATTTGCTTCCTGTGGGAGATCATGTTTTAACATCAACCATGCACAGCACCCCTGACTGAACAGCCTTGATAGACAAGGATGGCGTGCATAGCTGGAATTTTATTATTGGATACTGGAGGATTGAATCGGAAAAGTCTCTTCAAGCAGATTTTTAATTTCAAGAGATTTCAGGTGGTTGTTTTAAGAGGATTTTGACATTTAACTGATTCAAACACATTAAAAACTGCATAAAACTGAGTGACAATGACATAACAAAATTGGACTTATTTTTCTAAACCTTGTTGCATAGAAAGTTTCCTCACTCCCACTCAGCTCAGGACTCATTTTGCCATTGTCTGTGAGTAGGAGCAGGAGTGGGTCTTAAATAGGTAACAGATTGGAAGGACAAGGGTAATTAGCAACGTGAGCTCAGTATTTAAACATGAAGAGAAATGCTAAGATCTTTTTTACTTTGTCATGCTGTGCCAAGCAAAGCACCTCACATTTAGGATGCTTAATTCAATTTGTGTTACACTACTGATGATTATGAAATGCATTTTGAAGAGATTTGTTTTATCTTCTCCAGAAAACACACAGAGACTCATTTACTACAAGAAAACAGAGATATAAGTAGAGACACATTTTGTGAATGCTAGAAGAGAAAAACACATCTAAAGAAAAGGAAAATTTAGGATATATTTAAGCAGATTTAAGAATGTAGGTGCAGTGTCATTTAGCAAAACAATGTCATCATGCTTCTAGGTTGGAACAGATAGAATAAAAAAATGCAAACAGCATTTCCTCTTTAATTGACATTTCATGTATTGCTTTTACACCCCTGCACATACAGCACTCTCATTCATCTTCCTGTTGGTAATGGACTAAACTTTCTTACAATTTCAAATAAGAAACTGAATTTGACCAGAATTCCTGGCAGGGTGTGCATTATTAAAAAGAGCCAAGATAGAACAACTTTGCTGAATATTCAACTTCAAACACATGGAGCACTCTTTATAGCATTCTTGGGATCAGGCCTAGCTCCTTCTCTCACCTGACCTTCAAACTGATCTGTGTGCCAAAGAATAGGATCAGTATAAATTTATTGCCCAACAATATTAAATGGGTCTTTTTCCCCATCACATGTGAATGGTCCTTTCTACAGCCCTGCAATATGACATTTTGCCCTTCCAGAAGTGATCCAAATCACGGGGACTCAAAGTGCCCTTCTGGGCTTTGCTGACCTAAGGGATATCTCTTTCTAGCAAAAGCTCCTCACCAAAATACTTTGGAACCTTTATACACACAACAAACAGGCTGAAAAAGTGCTTTCTTTGGGAGATTTAGTAGATACTTAATTTTATGTTCCCATCCATAAACAGTCAATGTAAGAATCAACATTTATTTATCAACATAGTTTCAGATTTTCATCTTGCACCATATCTCTGGAGTTTCAAATTAATAGGAATAATACAGGCAGTAAATCCATCCTTTCATTTTATTTAAGCCAGTGAGCTGTCTTCTGGATCTAAATTCCACATTCATTTTACTTGCTTCTTATCTACTTTAAATTTATTGGAAATAGCTTAAGTGATAAAATGAAGGTACCATTCAGCAGATTATTTACATTTTAATTGCGCAAAGGACACATTGGTAAAGTAACTGGAAATGAAAAAAACAATTTGGAAGTAACTTCTTGAAATACACATTTTCTATTTGTTCTATTTACCTTCATTTTTCTTGATGGTGAAATTTGGGTTGTTGACCATTTCAGGAAGAAGGCTGTACAGGAAATAATGCCCATTTTTAGGATCATCCTTGTCAACAGCACTGACAATCTGAATTACCTGCAACATAAATGGGCTCATTAAGTTTTCAGACTCCTGATAAACAGACAGTGCTGAAAAAAATTGTATTTATTGGACACATTTCATTTCTCTCCATGCCAGATTTAAAAAGATAATTTATAACTCTGCAAGGCTTTTATAGACCTTAGATGGAAAACCTTGGGTAAAGGAACTGTATATGCCCCTTTTAAAATGGTTCCAGAACAAAGAGAGAGCAAATAAGGAGAGACAGGTAAGAGAGGCCAGCAGAAACTGCTGCTGATTTAGACAAGTAATAAATTATTATTCAACAAAAAAAGGAAAATTGTGCTTCAGAAACACTCATATTGCCTATGGCAAGCTTTCATTTACACAACCACACTTCTCACTGGACTTGAATTTATAATATACCTTTAATCCTTTCTCCTTCCCCTACCCCACATTTCACTTCATAGAATAATTATTATTTTTAAAATTAATTTGGATGTGAAATTTTAGATGAGAAAAAATCAAAAATGAAAAGAAAAGAAAATATCGAGGGCTGTATTTTTTTTCCTTTAATTCTAATAAAACCTGTTATTCCTGCACTAGAAAGATATGCTTGTTTGTTTTTTAATAACATCATTATTAATTAATGATTCCTAGAATAATGCAAGATAATTAGGTGAGAAGAGTGCTTTGGGTAGTTTGGAAAACTTTGAATAATCAAGTAACTTTGTATGAAGTACTTCATATGATTTACATGACCAGCTGCAGTGTCTGAAGTGGATTTACCTCCATTTACAATTTTTACTCTTTACATTACTCAGGTACTGCAGCTGATCATCTTCAAATCATACCAAGCTGCACAGGACTATGAAAGGAATAAACACTATTTTAAAATAACCAGGAGGTTTGGTGGTTTTTGCTTGATATTTTTGGGTTTCTTTGTAATTTGTTTGGTTTTGTTGGGAATTTTAAACTATTTGGTGCACTTGCTTGTGATGCCAAAGGCTTTCCAGAGAAACAGAAACAAAATCAGCCATGGATCCAGATGCCACCCTCAGATGTGGCTTTCAGGGCTAGTTAGCTCATGCTAGATGAGGTTCATAAGAAATTTAATTAGAATTATTGACCTTTTCCATGTCCATTGAATCCAATAACAATTGTCTTATGTATTTATTTGCAATGTCTAAAGCAATGCACCTTTAATTTCTTGCACAATTAAATCCAAACTAGGAATCACTAAAAATTTTAAAGTATAGAGTGAAAAATGGAAGCAGGGTTTGATGCTGTCCAAATTCATAGACTTTTATTTTAAAATTTCCACATTTCCCCAAGAAAATGCCAATAACTAAGATTTTATTCTGGTTTAAACACAAGGACTATCAGTCTGTATGTGTTAAATATATGACAATAGTCAAAATCATATTTATGTTCTTCAAGAGTCAAAGAAAGAAGAAAATCTTACTAGATAAACACAGGGATCAACACCAAAACATAAATATTTGAAATTATGTATGTAAAAAAAGGTTTTAGCCAGCAGTGATATTTGTAGGACAACCCAATTTAGGAAGGAATGTGAGACAATTAATTCCTAGCCTAATCATATTCTGGATAGGTCAGCTTTATCATTATTATTGTCAAAAATCTATTGAAAAAAAATTAGATTTATTAAATACCATATAAATAGGGTGTTTGGTTTTTTTTATAACTGCATATATCAAGGTGGAAACCTTGACAGGATTCCAAACAAATGTATTAGAAGAGATGGATAAAAAAAACAGGCCTAGCTCAGCTTCTGCCTTTTTTACTTTATGAGGTAGATCTTCAATTTAATAGCTGAATAATGGATCCTAAAGTAGGAAAAATATAAACAATGGAAAAATATCTAAGTAGCCTCTGTCTGTCCCAGTGCAGAGCTGGAGCCATTTGCAGATGGGAAGGATTTTCAGCTTTTTCTTTGCAGAGGTGTCAGGCACTGAAGCACCCACTGTGATGTGCCCAGGGCTGGAGCAGGTACCAGTAATTCATCACCACGGGGAAGTGCAGTTTGGGCTGGGATCCTGAACAAGGCAGAGATGTTTAGACAGATATATTTTATAGCTGTTGAATTTTTCAAACACTGATAGAATGGGAAAGCAATAGGGAAAAAGGATTATGGCACAGTGAAATCTGGAAGGGCAAGCGCACATAACAGATGCAGTTTATCAGATTGTTATAATATTTTGTATGTACTGGTATTCCATCCATTCCCTACATTGTTTATAAAATGCTTCTTTCTCTAAAAATGCACCAAAAATTATATGTAAAAGACAAGCTTAGTGCAATACTACATTTGTTGTGTTACATGCACACATCACAGAATTAAGAGTTAGAGTTCCCATAGCAACCTTATTTCTTTGTGTGTTTGCATTAAGATAAGGTCTTAAAAAAAAAAAAAACACAACAGAAAACATCATATATATGCAGTGATATTAAACTGTGCTATCTTTTACTCGACAGGGGTCAGAAAAGTCCAGTAATTCTCATTTCCAAGTTTTTATTAGTGTGCTGATAGGCATATTTTACCGCTCTGTGTTGTGTGCTCAGGCAATGGAATATTACTGAGGTAATTCTCCAACTCTTAATTTGTGGTACACAACATGGCTGTGAATCACAAAATCAGAGTCACAGAATCACTGGGGTTGGAAAATCCCTCCCAGCCCATGGAGTCCCAGCTGTGCCCGACGCCCACCTTGTCCCCAGCCCAGAGCCCTGAGTGCCACCTCCAGCCCTTCCTGGGACACCTCCAGGCATGGGCACTCCAGAGCTCCCTGGGCAGCCCCTGCCAAGGCCTGAGCAGCCTTTCCATGGGGAAATTCCTGCTGTGCCCACCCTGCCAGCCTGAGGCCGTTCCCTCAGCTCCTGTCCCTGTTCCTGGGAGCAGAGCCCGACCCCCCGGCTGTCCCCGCCTGGCAGGGACTTGTGCAGAGCCACAAGGGCCCCCCTGAGCCTCCTTTTCTCCAGGCTGAGCCCCTTCCCAGCTCCCTCAGCCCCTGCTGGGGCTCCAGCCCCTTGCCCAGCTCCGTTCCCTGCCCTGGACACGCTCCAGCCCCTGCAGGGCTCCCAAAACTTCCCCAGTGCTGGACATCCCTCCGTAGGGCCAGCACAAGGGACAGGCACTGCCTTGGTCCTGTGGTCACCCCAGGGCTGGCACATCCCAGGTGCTATTGGTCTCTTGCTCACTACAGATGTCTTTTCTTTCCTGGTAACAACATCCATGCCAAAGGTGTTCCACTATAGAGAAATTGGTCAATAAAGAAAACAAGAACTGATTTTTTTTTCACTACATATCCAGTGAAAGTTAATAACCCTTTGGCTGTTCAGTCTTGAAATTTCTGAAATTCTTACATGTAAAATTCCAACTTTGATGTCGTATTAATACTTCATGCGTGCATTTGGTTCTGTACATACATTTAGCAGAAACTTAGCAAATCAGCATATTTTGTTTAGCAGACAGCACTGGATTGTAATGAATAGTTAAATGGTCCCCTAGGACAGCTTGACTTTCTAATTTGTAGGTTTGTATTGCAGTTCTACAAAGCTACATGTGCCTGAAATAATATATACAAGGATAAATAGAAAAACAAAGTTATTTTCAGCACATCATAACTATCTACGTGCAATTTTGGTACATGGTACTGTTTAAAAGACTTTTCCTGTGATGCAACTCATTAACCTAAGTTCCTTATCACTAATAAACACTTTTCTAGTTTTAATAAGACTGATGTTCCAACTCTGGAAAAGCTTTTGCAGTCCCATTGCTGTTCATGGTTATTTCTGCATTATTTTGCAGACTCAAAGCCCCATAACAGTAGAGTCACTACAGAGCAATTTTGACTTTGTCTGAAGAGTCAAATGCAGGTTCTGGCAGTAAAGGGATGGCTCTAGCTGAAAAGACAAAGATCTACCTGAAGATTTCACCCATTAGAAAGAAAAACAATCTAGTAGGAGAAGTGAATAAAATAGAGACAAATTGTGGGAGGCTGAAGGAGCACTGTGCTCAGTTTTATATTGCTCCAGTTTAAAGCTGCCTTCAGCTCTCATATATCACTGTCTGCACTACTCAAGTGAAGATTTTGTAGCTTTGTTTCCACAGCACTTCCCTGGAAAAGTCTGAGTATGGACTGGGGAATAGTGAGTGAGGCACTTTTCTTACTCAACATTACACAAATTCTGTTGTAGGTCTACAGGAAAATAATTTTACTTTACTAGCAGCATAGCATTAGTCAGCAAAGCATGAATGTTCTGGTTTTAGTAATTGGAATTATGCAGAAAAAAAAGGATAATAGGAAAAGGCAAGAGATGATTTGTGGTTAACCTAGAGGTACTGTAACAATACATTCAAATTTTTGGAATTTGTTTGGGTTTTTTTCCTCCTAAAATTGACAAAAAACATTTCTAGTAACTCTCTGTTGTGTGTAAAAATGTGAGAGGAGCACAGAAATACATGCATAGACAAATAGATTTTCTTCTCCCTCCCTTTCCTCTCCTATCAGCCTGTGGTACCTTTACTCAGAGGTACATCAAGGCAAGGAAAATGCATCTGGCAGTGTTACACACCAAGAGTTTTTAATCCATTGTGTCACCTCACTAGCGGCTGTACTTGCTACTGCAATTATATCAGAACTCAGAACATTCAGAAAGTGAACTGGAATAGATGGTGCAATGTGTTTAGTGGCTGCACATAAGGTTTTACCAATAGTTCAAATATAATCTCCTTTATGGTAAATCAAATTTGATTTAAACTTAGATTTAAATGGAACTGCAAATGTCAACAGACAGGAATACCTTAAGACAAGGTGCACCTTTCCTGCATGTGTAACATTTGAGTTTAAGCTTTGGACAACCATCCAAATTAGGCTTTTGCTTCTAGTTGTATCTTTCTCATATCACCTATTTCATAACTGAGATATATGTAGTTTCTTGAATTCTCCATCCTGACTTATTAATGCAATTTCTTCCAAAACTTGAATATAGAAATAAGCATAAGAAAATACAGTAAGGCAGTAGAGTTACTAAAATCTTTACAGGAGCTGATGATTTTTGAATGACACCTTCAATTCAGAACCTAACCTTGGAGATTATTCTGGACTGGTTACTGTTCCAGTAGTGCTATTTGTTTAAATACAGAATAAATTACAGGATCAGTGCCACCTCATCCATGCTGGCAGCCAAATATTTAATAACCATCTGTAAAGTTCACACAAGGATTCATGCTCATGAGTGACATCTGCCATCAGATCAAGAGTGTAAGAGGCAATGGTAAAGAATATCAAGTTTTAATGAAAGTTTTCTGTAAGTGCTTAAACAAAAGCCTCTTTTACCTGCTGACTCTTAATCATCTCACTTATTGTTTTATTCCAAAATGAAATGTGAACATTTTCCACCATCTCTTAAACCACTTGAAATTCAATAGGAATATCAGATAAATGCAGTCAGAAAACACTGTACAACAGAACTTTATGATTTTAGGGAAGCTCACTGAATCCTGGATAAAAGCACAGTCATTAGGATTTGATCTATCCTGGAAAATGCAACTACTCAGCATCAGAAATCCACCCTGAGCTAAAGAGAAATCCACTCTGAGCTAGAAGAACTGAATTGCCAGCTGTAACAACACTCTTTGCCCATGAGGGCACATCTCCTCTTCAGTGGATAGAGAGAATTCTCATTCCTTAAGTGACATTTTTGACACTATTTTACTAAACAAAAAGGGGTGCTAGAAGTCAAATCATCCTCTGGAACAATACAATCCTGTATGCAGAGCTGGGTTGTCATACACTGCTATATAGGTTGTCATTTCATACTACTAAAAAGAAAATAACTTCTAACTTTATTGTCAGGTAACCTTCTTTGGAGAACAGTGAATTTCATGTCTAACACCCACATGAGACACAGGAATAGTTGGATTAACAAGCCATGTCATGCTGTCAGCTGCTGTTTATTTACATAAAATGTCACAATCTAGAAATAAATTGCAAAGTTTAAAAACATCGAATTGTGTTAACACCCAGTGTTTCTCTTGCTGGACAAAAGTTACATCTCATTTACACTGCATTACTTTCTAAATGTCTATGCATATTCTTGAATCTTCACCTTGTTATTTAGGTGGCATATGAGATATTCTTCCCTATTTCTGTACATTTGTCCTTCAAAGTGAATACCTTTGAAAAAATCTGCTTCATTTCTTTGAAAAATACTAAGCAGTATAAATCCTGCTTCTGAGATGTTGCTATTGACCTCACCATGGAGAATGTTGTGTGAATTTCTTCACCAAGCTTTTTTTCATTAAATGAAGGAGGTAACAACATTTTTTATATTTTTTTTAATATAATGAAAACATGAACTTCCCTTCTCCAACCCCATCTTCAAACACAATTACAATTTACTTCACTTTCCATCAAGTTCTGGTTTGCTGTTTAATTTTTTTCCCCAACTGTCATAGCAAAGTAAGAACTGAATAGAGATTATAATGAGATAAGGTCAAGGGGAAACAGGTTTATTGTTTTAACTGTTTATTCTAAATTTTACCTGGAGGCAGATGCAATGTAAATCAATAACTGAACTGGAATTCAGGTTGGATTATACTTTCACCTACTAACACACATGAACTTAGAGAGGGCTGAGCTCCATTACACAGAGTGTGATGTTGGGAGCTTAGAGACACTCAGGATTTTTTCAGGATATTGTCCCAAAGTACTCACCTTTAATTTAAAACTAGACTCACCTTTAATTAAACTCACCTTTAATTTAAACCTTAAGGGAAAAAAAGTTTCTTTAATTATAGAAAACATCCCACAAAAGCGAAATTATAGAAGACATCCCATGAAAGTGATCATGGGTGTATCTTGAGTTAATGCTAAGAGCTGTTAGCATGAACACATGGGCACCCATTTTGGGAATAAAGATGACATAAGGCGACAGGGAGAAACTCCAGCCCAGTCTCACACCACATAAAACCTGGGATACTCACTTGTCCAGGCTTGCCATTCTCACACAGGAAGGCCTCGTGCTCTGATGCAAACTCAGGGGCATTGTCGTTCACATCCAGAACTTTGATAGCAACAGGCACCCGGGACACCTGGCTGTGGTTCCCTGAGGAAAGAGACCAAAGTACCCAAGGTAAGCATATTTAATTGGGAATTCAATACAGCACTGCTGGCACTGGCACTGTGCTCTTCCTGTCTCCTGCCCTTGCTTAATTGGGCTGCCTCATCTGCAATGGATCATGGAGTTGGAACACCAGCTGAAGAAGGATGGCCAGGGCTTGGTGGCTGAAAAGAATAAATAGATCCCTGCTACAAACAGCATTTGTTGGAGATTAGCTCAATGAAGACCTTTCTTGGTCTAAATTGGTAAGATTTTTCTTTGATGAAGTTTGTATTGTTTTATTGATAAAGTCCATTATATATGGAAAAGGGAAGGCTGCAAACAGCAGAGATTTATTTCTTTGTTTATCTTTGGCAGAGAACAGCACATTTTACTCCATTAATTGTTCTGACTGCACATCTATTATTTCTTCATTGCAAACACAGTTAAAGTACTGACCCACATTGGGAAAAAGATGGATGGGACACTGACAGGCAGGAAACTAGACAGTAATTTGGACAATTAAAGCACTTTGATCATCTACCAATGACCAAAACCGTGACCTGTGAACTTTTTTCACTGAAGTAACAACTCATTATTTATAATATAGAGCTATTTTGCATAAAATTGCTTAGCACTGTGAAGAGTAGAATGAGCTGTAAGGCAAGAAAAGCTAAACCAACAGTTTTCATCTACTTTGAATAGCTTTCAGAGGCAGCTGCCTGTGTCTTTCCCTCAATTCAGCATCGTTAATTTGCTCAGAGACTACTTATAAATATTTTAAATTATTTTTCCCCAAGGAGCAAGCCCATGAATTCGGTTTAAACTGAGGTCACCGGCTGATTTGGAGAGTTTGATAAACTGTTCCACAGCACATGCACACCTCCACAGGTACCTCAACCCCAGTGTCAAAGTCCATGTCCTGGTGAATATTATTTTCCAACCATGATATTCTACCTCATTTGTATCATCAGCAATGACAAATCTCAATATTCAGTGCACTTCTCAGTACAAATGACTACAAAGTACAAGAAGATCAGGCCCCACCAGTGCTCAGGGACCAACTGGTGGCAGCTCTACAAGTGACAGAGATTAATAAAGGCAGAATCACCATATACACTGTGGGTTTTGTGGTTTCCATCGGGATTAATTCTGTTGTGACCTAATCAAACCTGATATCTTACAACCCTGTTTCCTCCTCGTGTGCTAAAGACATCCACAAGATGGGAGGCTCCAGCCATATATCTAAATGTGCAAATTTCAATTGCTCTACTGACATTGAAATGGCATAAAAATAACAATTTTAAAAATGCAAACTCAAATATACCAGTGCTATAAAAGACTTTCTATCTCTGGGATTGTCTGAAATATCAAAATTCTTCCTGGATAGGACATGGAAGATTACCACACATCAGGATTTCAACGTTTTCCATCTTAAGGAGCCGAAAGTTTTAATATTGAAAGAATATTAAAGAAGAAAAGAAAATACCCACCAAAATACTATATGAGCAGTATTTATATTACTTTGCATCTTATGATCTTACTTACTAACAGGTGAGGGGAATGAAATAATGATATATTTGAAACCAAATAAAACCTAATATGCAAATCATATTCCAAACATTTTAAACACTTTTTTTATCTTCACTTAATAAAAATACAGACAATGAATCTCAAGCTTATCAGAATTCTCAGCACTAGTGTCATATTTAAACACTAAAGATTTACTTTTATCTAAATTAATGAAATGATGGCAGTTCAAATTTTAAAGACATTACAGAGAAATGTAATTAATTAGATAAGCTTCTAAAGAAATTATTCATGTCCCTTGTGACTGCCCCCAAAATGTTTGTCTTTCATCAGAAATACAAACATTAAATTTAAAGATATTATAATTAGAAATTTGATGAGAATTCATTTAAAAAATTAATTTACTAAACACAAGAGAGACCCAGCTGGTTTGGAAATCTCCAAACAAGGGGATATCCACTGCCTTTTAGGGTTCCTGTGACTGTAGACAAATTTGTTGTTGAGAAAGAGAGAGAGATGGAGAGGAAGATGTATCTACAGTTTGTACTCCCCATCACCCTGAATACACTGCACTATTTTGCCATCCCAAACTTCCCAGGGTGTAGGAGTGATGGGGGTAGGACAGTTGGGACAGACGGACACAAGGGATCTCTGGAGCCAGGTCGTGGAACTTGGGGTTTATTGCAAAGGGCCTGGGTGCAGGGCCCTGCTGGGAGCTGCCAGCCACAGGTCAGAGCAGGCCTGAGAGAAGTGAAGAGAGTGGGAAAGAGGATGAGAGAGAGCAGATGAGAGGATAAGAGCATAAGAGAAAAAGAGAGTGAGGTTCCTGTTACAATACAATAAATCTTCTCCTGTGTTGAATATTCTAATTCTCACCAACCAATCTAGCACAATATACAAATCCTACAGTATTTCCATACAGCCTACAAGAATCATTACATTACCACACTGTGTTACATTTTTAAACCCTAAAAACGCCTCTTTGGACCCCTTCTGCCAAGCTGTAGGGTCTGCAAACTTCCCAGGGTGTAGGAGTGATGGGGGTAGGACAGTTGGGACAGACGGACACAAGGGATCTCTGGAGCCAGGTCGTGGAACTTGGGGTTTATTGCAAAGGGCCTGGGTGCAGGGCCCTGCTGGGAGCTGCCAGCCACAGGTCAGAGCAGGCCTGAGAGAAGTGAAGAGAGTGGGAAAGAGGATGAGAGAGAGCAGATGAGAGGATAAGAGCATAAGAGAAAAAGAGAGTGAGGTTCCTGTTACAATACAATAAATCTTCTCCTGTGTTGAATATTCTAATTCTCACCAACCAATCTAGCACAATATACAAATCCTACAGCATTTACATACAGCCTATAAGAATCATTACATTACCACACTGTGTTACATTTTAAACCCTAAAAACTCCTCTTTGGGCCCCTTCTGACAAGCTGTAGGGTCTGCTCTGACCCTTGGAGCTGTCTGCAAGCAGAGGGTGTTGTTCCATCAAAAGGGGATCACCTTCAGTCAGCCACACCATTGTTTTCCAGTTGTTCAGTAACTGAGGGATCTCAAAGCTTGCTTTCATTTCAATCTCACTTATAGTTTCCATATTTTCAAAATCTTTTGCCAGGCAATCATATTTACAAGGCTTTCCTGTTTCATCTTCCCCAACACCAGGGAAATTCCACTTTGTGCTGTGTTTTCCTCCACCCTGAGCACACCTATTCAGACACATTAGTGAGTCCTCTCTAAGCAAACCCAGGTTGAAAACACCATCAGGATGGAACAGTTCCATCTGTTCATCTCCATACGTTTCATGTCTGCAGACTCTCGGTGCTGAAACACTCACAGAGAATGTCCAAGCTTAAACCCAGACCTGCTGGCAATGCCCCAAATGCTTGAACTGGGAGTAGGAAGGGATTGGAATGGATCCAGGCTGGTCACAACCTGCCCCATCTGCATGGTCACTGCCCTTCAGGCCCTTGGGTGTCTCACTCGTTAGTATTCAACGTTCAGAACTTTTCCTCATTTGTATGAATGGACAGTCAGTTCTTTCTAAGCTAGGAACAAAACTGAGTTTAATTGCTGCGTGGGCTTTTGTTTAGTTTGGGTTTTTGCCCAATAAACCCCTCAGTCAGTAGATTTAAGGGAGACTGAATCTTCTTGCATGCACCAGGTGGACAGCTAGACTGACTGTTTAACTTCCAATCTGTTATTTTATGCAAAACCATTAAAAAAAAAAAAAGAGTAAAGTTAGAGACTCTCTAAGGAACTAACCAGAATTTTTAAAGCTTTGTCACCTGTATTTATTGTGATGCACAGTTTGAAAAGACCTACCTTGAATTTTGCAATATAAAAGTATCATTAGGGCTGTCATTTGAGAAACACCAGCTTTGTTTGAAAATTTAACGCTTTGAGATGCAAGATTGAAAAATATTGACAAAATTTCCACTAGACTAATTAAATAAAAGTCTTTTCAAGCTAGGGCTGCCCAGAAGGATTTAGTAATCTGAGGACATCACTCTGTGTCTAGATGAGCACAGAGCACACTAGACAGATCCAAGGAAAGGAAGACTCAATGCAAAAATAACTACTGGAACTTCGTTTGGGTTGATAAATAAACTTCCAAAAATTATGGACAATCCATCTGCGTTTAGAAATGCATATTGAAAGGTTTCCAAGGGTTATAAAGACCTAAAAATCTCTTCTGTTTTCACCCCAGTTCACAAGACTCTACCAGAACATTCAGTGCTTGAAATATCCAACTTGCTGGTAACTCCTCTGAGTAACCCACTGAAACCAGCTCAGGGTTTAAAAATGCTGTAGAGTTTGATACCAAAATGATGAGGCAGATCAAATAACCAAAGTCAAATTAAAGCAAACAAACAAAAAAAAGCAAACAAACACTATCAAGCAGCTTAGTGTCTCCAAACCTGAACTTTCGGAGGCTACAGCCCCATTTTTTACCACTTGTTATTGGGATCAACACTTTTTGTCCTTCCTGGAAAAAATCCTACATACCTGAGATGTGCCTGTATTGTAGGAAATTTGAGTTACAAAGCACTGAGTGTTGTCAACATTGTTACTGCAAAGTTAGTAACAAAAGAAGTAAAAAAAAGCAAGAGTTTCAAGGAGTAACTAGAGCTCATAAATATAATTCTTGGTCTTGTACCACAACTAACAAAATAAAATACAGCTTTTCAACTCCCATAAAAAAAGACTTCATAAACTTGCTTAAAACACTTTGCCCTGTCTTCCCTTGACTGATAAAATGCTTTTTGAGATAAAGAGAATTATTGTGGCCCAAAATTAAATTTATAATTTTTTTAACCCAAAGGAATCCAGTTTAGTTCAGTTTTCCTTTAGGAAAATGATTAAATATCACAAAATCACTTCAACATTCTCTATTAAAAAAATCATTAGCTGTCTTGCATTTTACCTAAAATTTACCTGAATAGAAAGTAGATTCCTAGAAAATCACTCATTTATTATTACTATTATTATTATGGTTGTAATATTATTATTATTATTATTATTATCATCATCATCATCATCACCACCACCACATGGTTTGAAAATGGTTATTTCATGCTTCTCTGATTCAATGAAATTTCTACAATAATAATATTTTAAATAAGACAGTTCTAGTTCTAACAAAGAAATCAAAACAAAATCTGAAATCGCTGACTTAATAAAAACAACAGCACTTGGTTTACATTCCTTATGTTTCAAACTTATTACATTGTATTTTAACAGATCCATTTCCCATGACTTTATCAAAGTTTTATCTGATGACTTTATTAAGATAATCCACAAGACAAGTTTATTTCTCCTGTTAGAGTTTATGTTGTTGCTTTTTTTAGGCAATCCTTTACTTCTAGAAGTGTAAGCTTATAACAATCTTTCTGTCATATAAAACTGACAAATCTGACTTAAAGAATCCTTAGATACACAGATGCTATTGTGAAACTGAGGTTTTATTTATGTTGCAACTTAACTCTAGAAATCACATAGTGCAGCAAATACTGGGCTCATTTGTCTGCAGCATTGGGTAATGATCTGATTCAAGAGAGGCTGAGTGCCTGAAACCCACTCCAAAATTGTCAGGAAGACAGCAGTAATTGCCAGCATTTCTCTTAAAAATACCAGAACACAAGCTATTTCTGAGCTAGGACAAAATTCAAACAACAAACTAAAAACCCAGACAGAACTGTTCACCAGGAAGATTTCGATTCCCCATTGAAATTATTGTCTTTTTAGAGGATGAGAAGTCATGGATTATTGAAATAGCAGTATAAACATATCAGTGCATATCAGCGGGAAGGTTCCTGTATGAGGTGCTAAGACAAGAAACAAACGCAACCTCCTAATTATTATTCAATTTGTATTTCTTTAGCACATGGAACTCGCCAGAGCAGCACAGATTGTGGCGAGTGTCTGTGTGTACATGTGTGTGGGAGGGGCGCGGAAAGGAAAGGATGTGGAACATATTTCTCAGGTTTGTTCCTTCAGTCATTCTTTGGGAGAAAAATAATAACAGAGTTGAGAAGTTTTGTCTCCTTTCTCCAGCTCCCTGGGTGTATTTTGTTGTGGGCTCCAGAAGGATGAATGAGGCAAGAGCAAAGCTCTGTCACACTCTATTTGTTCACCAAGATATTGTCACAAGTTTAACCAAGAAATGGCTCAATATCATCCACCTCTTCAAACCTGAATTTGGAGTTAAGAGGTTCCCAAAGCTCAGCAACTCCATCTGTAAAGAGGTGACTCAGGAAGGCCACACTCACCTACCTATCTTTATTCAATATATGAGATGTATCACTTGGGACTAAAGGACTGATTTTACTTTCAGGTTGCTGATAATATCAAAACAAAAAATAAAGATTAATATTTCTTTGATACATGCACACACCACGCCAGAAAGTGCTAATTAAATACACCATATCCTTCAGGTCCTGTTTTCACTCACGTTCTTTTTCTGTGGGATATTTTTTGGTACATAAGTGCACATAAGACACTAAAATTATTTCATATAACCCAGCACCAATCAGGTCCTGAATCAATTACCTAAATTATGCAGAAAATGGAGACATGCCTCCAAAAAGACCAATTTTTTTTTATTAGTGATATTCCACCTAGCCCTGCACTCAGCTCTTTGCTTGCCACTGTAAGTAGTAATACTGAATTATTTACTACATTTGAAATAATTTAGAACTCCAAATAAAAATATATTTTAAATTAAACCAAGGATTTCAACCGGGTACTTTGTTAACTTCAAAGAATCAACACTGATTTATAAAACTTGATAATAAACTTTAAAAAGGGAGCCTATTCCTTTTTTACAGGTATAATGCATACTGATAGAATCAGTTAGCCCTCATTTTGCTTATCTGAGGTCAGGATGTAATTTGACATTCCAATGCAACCTCTCTGCTATTTTTCATGCCATGAAGTGCAGTTATTCAGCAGCTTTACAAATAGTTACTCTGTAATTACCTCTGATACTCTGTGAATTGTAAGATCCATTTGCAAAACCGGGAAGGGTTTGTAATTTTCTGCAGAAGTATCTTATTTCACTTGGTGTATTTGCATGATATTGCCTTGTCTCAGTGCACAGACAGATCAAAAGGGCTTGGAAAAGAGAGACTAGATCAGAAAAGCAAAACATTCCCTCAAATGTAGTTCACAAGTGTGAAAAGGGCCTCTTCTACCACAACCCTGGCTATAAGGGAAAAATCAAAAGATTCTGTTCTATTTAGATTTAGCTGAGCATGATAAGAGAGGAGAAGTTATCCTCTGCTGCAATGAGAATGAGAACATGGGCCACACTGAGCGAGCTCTAAGTTTGTCGTGGAGGAAGCAGAGGATTCTGAAAGAAATTCATATCCACCTTGGGGCTGGAGGGGATTGGGAAGCAAAGACAGCCCCCACCCTGTTGTAAAGCAGGTGTCCTCTGACATGCAGGAGAAATGATGCATCTGACTCCATTGATATCAGAAGGCTAATCAATTAGTTTATACTATATTATTTTATACTATATTACACTACATGTAAACTGAAACTGCACAAGCACTCAACTCAACCAAATCTTGTGACTGTCGGCCAACAGTCCTGACATACACAAGTGGATTCAATTGGTCAATGAATCAAAACACTCACACCACAATCCAATTATCAATTCCCTTCAGGTAAACAATCTTCCACAATGCACTCCATTTGTGCACAAACACAGGAGCAGCAATTGAGATAAGAATTGTTTTTTCTTTCTCTGAGGTTCCTCACTGTGATTCTCAGAAAATATCCTTGGGAAGTTGTGCCTTGCTTTTCTCTGTGAAGAGAAACGCGGCCACACCATCCCTCGCGCCATCCTTCCAAAAACTCAGCAACCCCAAAACTCAAGGCTTTCTGGTTATTCCAAATGACTCTGAATGGTGGTTTGTCTTTAATCCCAACTTGTACGTTTTGAAAACTCCACCTTGGTGTCACTGCTTCCTATTCAGCAGCATTGGGCTCCAAAGAGCAAATGCTAGAAAAGACAGGAGATGCTCCATGTACTGGATACTAGGAGTGCTCATTACATGGAACACTCCTATTGCATGAGAGAGGGATTTGGAGGCTGCCATGGCATTCTCCTGGAGATGCTGCAGCCCATGGCATGGACAGGTGCACCTTCTCTGGATGAGAAACTGGCTGATGGCCTGACCAATAAATGGGGAATGGTGCCACATCCAGCGGGTGCCAGGCACCAGGGGTGTCCCCCAGGGCTCAGTGTTGGGCCCAGTCCTGTTCAGGGTCTTTATGGATTATCTGCACGAGGGATTGAGGACACCCTCAGGCAGTTTGCAGATAACATCAGGTTGGGTGGGAGTGTGGATCTGCTGGAGGGCCGGAAGGCTCTGCAGAGGGATCTGGCCAGGCTGGATCCATGGGCTGAGGGACAGCAGGGCCAAGTGCCAGGTCCTGCCCTGGGCTCACCCCAACATCATGGAGCGGGGCTGGCAAAGAGGGGCTGGAAAGCTGCTGGTGGCAAAGGCCCTGGGGGTGCTGGTGACAGGGCCGGGCACAAAGCCAGCAGTGCCAGAGGCCAGTGGCACCTGGGCTGTGCCAGCCCTGGGGTGGCAGCAGGCCCAGGGCAGGGCCCGGCCCCTGGGCTGGCCCTGCTGAGGGACCTCGAGGGCTGCGGCCTCTGCTGGGCCTGTCATGGCCACCAGAGCCCTGCAGGGGCTGGAGCGTGTCCAGGGCAGGGAACGGAGCTGGGCAAGGGGCTGGAGCCCCAGCAGGGGCTGAGGGAGCTGGGAAGGGGCTCAGCCTGGAGAAAAGGAGGCTATTTCCCCATGGAAAGGCTGCTCAGGCCTTGGCAGGGGCTGCCCAGAGAGCTCTGGAGTGCCCATGCCTGGAGGTGTCCCAGGAAGGGCTGGAGGTGGCACTCAGGGCTCTGGGCTGGGGACAAGGTGGGCGTCGGGCACAGCTGGGACTCCATGGGCTGGGAGGGATTTTCCAACCTCAGTGATCCTGGGATTCTGTGAATGCATGGAATATGCAGGAGGAGAGAAAAGTGGGCTATGAAAACAATGGGAACAAATGGATGGGATGAGGCTTGGAAAGAGTTGGAATAAGTATCCTAATTAGAAATTGTAACATCTTTGCAATATTTGAGTAAGAATTATGGGTCCTTGTCTCTTGGCAGACGCTCTGGATGCAAACAGCATGTTCTTAGAGGCTGCTCTGCATATCTAATTCTGACCACAGTGAGGTTTATATTCACAGTGACACATAATAAAGATATATGTGACACATCAATATGAGTAAACAAATACATAATTCAAAATAAAGTATTAGTAGAGCTGTTTGAGAGGGCTGTATTGGAAGCTGCTGAAGTCATATCAGGTTTATGACAATGAAGCAATTCCAGATTGTTCAATGATCCTAAGTAAATCCTTAAGGGAAAACAATAAAAAAAACAGCACTGCTGATATCCTTCCACCCACACATCTATGCAGAGACCAAACTGAAACAACTTCTGGGAGAAAACAACCTGTATTTGTGATAAAGCACTGTCTAATTGAGCCTTATTTATCTCTAACAAGGACACAAGTCAGGAGGAAGTTTGCAGTTATGTCACACTCAGTAAATTAGCTGTGCTATGTACTGAAGTGGGGAATCATTACAAGTGCAAAGTTAAAAATACAGCTAAAGTTTTAGCACTTACTAGCAGTGCACTTATTAACAACTACAAGAAATGGCAACCTAGAAATATTTGAAATTTTACAGTTAGATTTTTGTGCAAAAGGCAAATGCAAATCAAACAAACAAACAAACAAACAAACATGAAGCAAATGGAAAAATAATACCTAATTCAAGACTGAGCAATAGAAAAACAACATTTGTGATCTCTGGAAGAATCTCCAGGAAGGAAGAATGCTCTGCAGACCCAGCATTTCAGCAAGATGCTGCTAAAAGATTTTGAGTGAAGGTTTTCCATTTCCTTGTGGCAAGAACCACTAGGAAGGAAAAAAGTTAGGAAAACAAAGAATCTCAGAACCATCTTTCTGATACTTTCATTATACACTCTAGGATAATAACAGTGTGATGAAATGCCACTGGATCTGTACTTTTGTGGATCAAAGCACCACAAGCCTAATTAGGATTCCAGATTTTCTGAGGCACTATAATGCCTTAAATTGTTGTGAGGTACGAACAGGTTTTAATTTCTAAATATAACAATGAGGAAAAAAAAATTCTAGAAAATAATATGGTGTCCTTGAATGACAGAAAAGAATTTGACTTAAAAATAAGGCAGTAGACAGGCAGGAAAAGAAATTGACTGAAAAAAATGTAAGACACAACAAATGTACCAGGACATGATTTGCTGCTGTGTTTCTCAATTCCAGCTTAGCCAAGGGAGTTGTGCTGCCATAAAACAGTCAGGAATCTGTCCCACACTTTAGAGCAATTATATTATTAATACGCTAATACCTCATGCATATTAAAATCTTATAAAAATATTGACTTAGATATGCAAGGTCTTATTGTCAATTATAATTAGCTATGACATTTTCTAATGACTAGCAGCAATAATAATAACAATAAGCAGCCTGATTGAGGATGAGTTGTCTGGAATATTTGGGGCTTTTTATTTGAAATGATTTCATGATTGAAGTAAAATAATTTATAGCTCGAATGAAATCCCTCCCTTACTCATAGACAAAACATCAAAATGCTTTAATAAAGATTTTTATTAAAGCAGAATTTATTATAGAAGCATTTAATTGTCATTACTTTTAGAGCTCATATTGCTTTCTGAGACTGATTTTCTTAACAGTACCATTTAATTAATCTTATGTTTCCTTCACAGATAAAATATTGCTGGATATCTTGGATATGAATCAGGTTCTAGGAGTTCAGCATCAAACCTTCTAACTTGCATATCTTCAGCAAAAAGCAAAAAAGACCTCTCCAGCATATCAGAATGCACCTTTAAAAATACCATCTGCTTTGTTTTTCAGAGACAAAATAGTTCCATTCTTCCCTGCCCTGCACCTTTGCCAGAAGCTCAGAGCATGCTGCTCAGACTTTATTCCAGACAGAAATGTGCCTCAAGAAGATTGACTGAAATTATACTGAGTTACAAACTCCTCCTCTGACCTGCCCTCATCCAGAAAAACCAGTGGAGATTTCAGATAGTCCCAATCTGCTCAGAACTGATGAACTCAGGTTCTCAGATGAGGTGAATTCCATACAGTGTTTCTAAAATTAATCTTATTTCCTTTGGAACGTCTAATTCAAATGTTCAAGTGAGGATGGCCAGTTGGTAGCTGGTCAGGGTAAAGATGCACTTGGTTAACATAACATATATCTATAGATCAGCTATATATCTATAGATCAGCTATATATCTATAGATCAGCTATATATCTATATGCTAAGCCTCTAAATTTCCTCAAAGTAATTAATAAATATTCTGTGCACTAATTAGTTATGTACATTTCTGCTTGTATTCCTTACTTGAATCCTTCCCTGCTTTGTGCCCCAGGAAACCTTATTTCGTTTTAAATCACCACTCAATGCCCCAGCCTTTTGTGTTTTAAGCTTTGAACAGTGTTCCAACTCCTGTACCATTTTACAAAATGATATCTGCCAATCTAGAACCCAGTTGCCCAGCCTGGATTTATAATGCCCAGAAAACAGAAGTATAATTTAGACTGTTACTGCAAATCTCTCTCCTTTTCCTTGTCATAATAACGTTCACTACTTAGTTTGACCTTTTTTGGTGTTTTTTTAAATTTTTTTAACTTAATTACTCAGATGCTTTATTCACAGCTGCCTTCCATGCCTCCCTCTGGAATCAGAGGTCTCCAGCTTCTACTCAGCACCCAGTACCTGAATTTTAGTGCTGGCTCCTGAACTACTGAGGCCTCTTCACACAGAGATTTTTTCACAAGCACACTCCTTTCCCATTTGCATTTCCTCATAATAAGGCCCCTCCCATGCTATTATCCATGTGGATCACTTCTCCTGCTACTCTTGAGCTGTGTGAAACACGAATGGGAAAATCTGTGCTATGTTTGAGCACACCTTCACAGCTGAGAGCTGCAAACTGCCTTGACAAGATGCACCAGCCCTCCCCTGCCCAATGGCAAACCTTCTGTGACCCCTTAGGATCTGAGGAGCTCTGTGTAACCTTCTAGTTATGTGCAAAAGGATAAAAAACACCTTAGCAAATTCTGTGGTTTAGTGTAAAAAGGATGGATTATATAGTTTGATTTCCACTAAACCAGAGCAAAAAGGGTCAAGCAGAAAAGGTTAATATTCCTGAGCTTCTCTTGTTTAAACCTCCATAAAGGCTTATTTCCTTCTCTTTCTCAAACTTACTGAAATTTACTCAGCCCTAAGTTAGAGATAATTATATGATGTACCAAAGCAACTCTCTAAAATGTTAGAATTATTGCTAATAATGCCTACAGTTCTTTTTACCATAAAAGGCTAAATAAAATTAAATAAATGAAAGCATAATGAAAGCAAAGGTGTTCGTGGCATTAAAAAGTACATTGTAGCTGAAGGCTTGTTCTGAAGAAATATGTCTCTCTTCCTTTTTAATTAGTGTCCTTGCATTTTTTAAAGGAATACACACTATAGATAACTTTAGCAGTGCCTGTGCTGGGTGATGATTCAATTACTCTATTTATGTTCTTAGTAAACCATATAGAGCCTTTCTGGCTTTATGCCCTTTCCCATTAGGTGACAAAATTGCCTCATACTTCTTCATTTCCAAAGAATGCTGTTGGTGTGGGTAATTACCTGTGTCAGAGCCCACGGCTTTGTCCTTGAGATGCCTCTGCTCTGGGCCTGGAAAGTATTTATTGTGGTCAAATCACCATTTACATTTCAAGATCTTGTCTAGATTTTCACCTCTTGCTTTGAATAAATATTCAGGAGAATTTCTACTTGTTGTGGCAGCTCTGGTGCTTTGCCCAGCCCTTGGGCAGGGGGCTGAGACTGCCATGGGAGTGATGCTTGCTTGGCACATGGGGCTGAGTGCCAAGAACCCTTTGATCAAGCAGTCAATCCTACTGAAAATAACACCTCTGTGACTGCAGTGCCTGTAGAATAGGGACAGCAGAAATTCCATTAAACCCTTCATTCAGAGATTTAAACCTTGGCTGAAAGGACAGCTCCAGGCTACAAGAATTATCCTGTCCCTGTTTTGGGATTCCCTAGTGGACTTCTCTGTTGTGTGTCTGTGGGTGTGAAGTGCAGAGTGTCAGGATCACAGGATCCCACAGTGGTTTGGGTTGGAAGGACCTAAAAATAATTTTCTTCCACCCCCTGCCATGGCAGGGACACCTCCCACTGTCCCAGGTGCTCCCAGCCCCAGTGTCCAACCTGGCCTTGGGCACTGCCAGGGATCCAGGGGCAGCCCCAGCTGCTCTGGGCACCCTGTGCCAGGGCCTGCCCACCCTGCCAGGGAACAATTCCTTGCTAATATCCAGCCTAAGAGGGAGAAGAATCCAATGCTGCAAATAATCATAACACAGCTCAGAGGAAAATATAAACCTTGAGTAGTCCACTCAGTGCTACATGGAGTGAAAGGCAGCTTGGGGAATTTAAAGGGATCATCATTTCGCTGTCTTTAGAGATAATGAGCCAGGCTTTCTGTTATTTATTGATGTGTTTGTCATAAATCTCAGCTGGCCAAGTGGAATATATTTAGAAGTCTTTACTTGTTGAAATCTATGGTATCATTCAAGGCAGCTAAACTACGTAATACACATATTCTGGGGAAAAAGATTACCTCACTTTTAAAAAGAGAATTTCAGATAAGCATTGCTAATAATGAAGGCATTGCAGTATATTTTGTTTCCAAAGAATTCACTAGAATCCTTTATCTCAAGCAGATCTCAGCTTCGGTTTTGGAGGGATGGATATGCAAATATCAGGATATTCATATTTAAATCAGAGGAATGTTGTGCAGTCAAATTCTGTTGCTAATAAATTTCTTTCTAGGCTAAGTTAAACCAGCTTCTCTTACATAAGTCTTTGTTTTGGTTTCAAACTACACTAGTCCTCCATTTATTACTGCTGTTGTTATATCAATTAACCAGCAATGAAGGGCATTTCCCTAATATTATTAATGGCCCACACTGTGAGTGTGCTAGGAAGTATCTGCAAGGTGGCTGTTCCAGCCATTAAAAAATGGAAATGGAAATCCATGGAGCTGGAGGCAGGAAGAGGACAGAATTTAATTATTACATGCCTTATCCATGTCTGGCAATCTGATCTCTTGAATGATCAGTGATTCTGAGCTCCATTCAGAATCTGTAGGAAAAATGGTCTAATAAATAAATCATGGCTATTTGATTTTCTTTTCCTCTGACTAGCATTGACAACACGTAACGTGGTAAGTGCTGCAAAAACCTGTGCAAGAAACTGGGAGAATACTGAGGAGGTTAAGCCCAGCCTGAACCCTGCTCTGCTTCACTGCCCAGCAAAATTGGCAGCCAGTTAATGCCAGCAACACAAGCATGTCAATGGGAGCAGGAGTTATAGCTATAATTGTAATCTACACAGAAAAAAATGTATTTGTGGGTTCAGGAGAATGGGATCACATCTGACTGTCAGGATCCTGACTTCACCAGATTTTACTGAATGGTAGAAAATTCATTTCAAGCAAGTAGCAAAGAACCAAAGATGTGATGAGCCTTTGTACACACAAAAAAGATGCACCAAAAGAGACGTCTGTAATTTAATCATTCATTCTTACTGCACTGCAATTCAGGCTGTCAAAAAACCCTTGCACATGCCCCCAGATTCCTTTCCTGTTCAGGATACAGCTCTAGAGAGCTCAAACACATGAGCAGCACTATCAACCCTGACTTACAGAGCAAGTCTACATTCACCCCTCTCAAGCATTTAAATTTAAAATAAACCTCCCAACCTGGGCTATGACTTTAAGCTCATGTAAGTCTCAGCTACACCACAAACTAATGAGAAATCTCATTAGGTCAGTGTTTAAAGTCCAGAATCAGTGACAATGTTCACCCTTTATATCCACAGAGCACAAAGGTTCATTCTCAGGAAATCATTTTACAGTGGACCTACTTCCTTCAGCCTGTCATCGCCTTGATATTCCTGCTCCTTTCCATTCAGCAGGGTAAACTTGGTGAATGGCAACGTAGAAAGAAAAGTTAAGAATCAATTCACAGGTTCAATAGCTTTGAGTCTTGCCCTTGCCATGAGTGTATTTCTTCTGCACACCCTAAGCCTGCACTTCAGAGGCATCTTTCAAAGATGTCAATGCTCTTTCTAATATTATCTTCTCTTGAAAATCCATATGGCAGAATTCATCAGCACAGAGGAGACGAGAGAGGAAAAAAGTTAAGCAACAAAGAAGCAAAAAATAATTTGATCCCATAAGAAAGAGATGTAAGAAATCACACAATAGGAAAGATGTGCAAAAAGATATTTAGGAGTAGACAAATTTAAGGGTAGCAGTTGAGAGGACCAAAGCTGCGGAAGGAGTTTAAAAGCAGATGTGTAAGTAAACTTGAAATATTGAAATCAGCACCTAAATATCACCTGCACTGTGATAATCTCATTCAGTTCATCTTTTCCACAGATGGCTCTTTGCATGGTTTAATCTCTAGTAACCACAAAAAGATTAAAGAATTCATTTTTGTGGGCATGCAACTATTAAGGGGAAGCTCCCAGTGTGACCATTCATGGGACTCTCTGTCAGGGACACCCCCACCACCCTGCACTGTCACTGCTGGGACCCAACAGCATCTCCAGGGCCCCTCCTGATTCCCCACACCCCACTCAGAGCCAGAGCAGATTTCCTCACTGGTTCCAGCCCAGGTTTCCCTCAGCAGAGTCTCAGATCTCTCGTTCCATAAAGCCATTTATTCACAGTTAAACAGCCACAGCATGAGACTGTGCCTCTGAAGAGGGACCCCACTTCTATCCCTGGACTTTTATCCCTTCACAGCCTGAGCACAGGGAAGTTTTGGCTCCTCTTCCTGAGCCCTGAGCTCCTGCCCCGACTCTGGGTGTCCCTCACCCAGCTGTGCCACAGGTCATCAGATCCGCTGGCATGCAAAGGGTCACAGGTCACATCCTCCTGTCCCTCTGAGCTCCCACCCAGAGCTCAAGCTGCAGCTTGCAAACCAAGCTACCTGCACCAGGTATGTCCCTCAACACAAGAGGAAGGCACTGTGGTTACTGGGATTTTAGCAGGAGGCAAACCCTGTGCACTGGCCATGCATTTTGGGAACCAGAATGTAAATGAAATACAAAATCCTGGGCAAAGGTCTGAGGGAGAGCCACTCAAGGCAGCTGTTCTTCAGTCTGTCTGGCCGCTTTAACTCCCTGAAAACAAAGGCTGCAGAAAACTAGAAACACCTTCAAAAGAGTCTGTCAGCAGTGGGAAAGTAAAGGAGGGAACAGCACCACCCAAAATGTCTCACTTTGCACAAGTCTCAGAACACAACGGTAGTGCTATTTGTCACCAATAATATGAATTTTGTCTGAACAAGTACTGGCCAGACACTTGCCTATGAATGAGAACAGAAAATGTCTTTCTTCTAAATAAAAACCCAACCAAATGAAAAGCCCCACAAAAATCCCACAAAACAGCCCCAAGCTGGTCTTTTGCCTGTCAAGTACATGTAGAAGAATCACATTCCCCACTGGCTCACACTTTCCTCCTCCTTGTTTTTCTAGACATGAAAGGGTTAAATTCATATTTTGGAGCATTAAAATTTAAAATGTTTAAAATTATCCACACCCATTTTAAATCTGAGCACTTTTTAAAAGAACAGCCAGTCTGAGCCTGAGGATCTTCACCCCCATTTCCAGTGAAAATGCAGAAGCAGGAACGCTCCATTCAGCCACACCAACCCTGCCTTGGAAAACTCCTACCTGAGACAGTGGCTAAGGGACGATACAAATAAATAACTTAGTCATGATGACAAGCAGGAAACTGCCAAAAATTAAATCAGCCTAGAGCACAAATTTAGATGCAGGTATCTTACCATCACAAAGCTGAAATAGTGAATTATTGTTTGTCAAAATTTGGTGTTTATCTGTGAAAGTGTGGCTACATTAGGGCATATTCTTATGATCTAGGATCTACCATGCTGGGAATAAAGAACTAAAAATCCAGTATGATGGCTTATGAGTAGTAAGCAAATTTAATGGCAGTTAAATGGCCTGGTCATTGCCCTGCAGATGGAGAGGAGAGTTTTGTACAAGCCCTGGGAAGCAGCCAGCCCAGGAAAAGGAAATGTTCCTGCCCGAACAATTCCCACATATTTATTTTCCTGTGAGAGATCAGCAGTCCATTAATAGGGCTGTCAGTGAAGGCATTGTAATGACACACTTTGTATTTGCATTTGCTGCTTGTGTCTGCCTCCAACAGATTTCTGTTATTTTAAAACAGAGATTTTGTCTATTACTGTCTTGGAAAAAAAAATCTAAAAATGCCCATTTTCCCCTGTTTGACAGTTCTATAAGCAAATTTAATTTCTGCTTGAAGAGCTTAAAAATAATTTCACTTAAATAAGCAAAGACAGTAGTCTATGAAATTAAGCCCTTGTTTTATGTAAATGTCAAATAATTATTTTAGGAATGCAAAAATAAGCCAT
>NW_005054519.1:586625-589753 GCF_000277835.1 Geospiza fortis
GCAGGAACACAAATGCTTAGAACAAGATTGGCATTATTATTTTCATAGCCAGTCTGATAAGAGGCAATTTTACAATAGCAGTAGATGCTGAGGCTCCCATGAAGTCTAATGACAAGGCTGATTTCTTACAAAATTCTCGAGTATAATTATGTTTCAAAAAACTGAAAATGCAACAGGCAGACTTCATGCTTGTGTGGCTTAGTAAAGTGCACTTCTGGCAGCTGTGCTCTGACACACACAAGTAAAGGGGATATAAAACTGAACTGGAGGAGTGTCTTGCAAAATTTTATCTTTTATCTTGTTCCTTTTTAACTTTTTGGAGGAAACAAATTGTAAAATGACTTCACTTTACATCTTATTATTCCAATGTCTGGAGTGTTGGATCACAAACTAATAATTCTGCTTTCCATGCTGTTGGTAAATCTCATGATCGGAGAAAATTAGTTTGGACATTTTATATATTTCTCCTTTAAAAACATTAAAATTATTAACTGGTTAGATATTAAGTGGGAAAAGGGTACTTGATGAAACCACACCTTCCTTTCCTTCCTCGTGTGCTTCCCTGCAAGCAGAAAGCATTTCTGCTAATTCAATCAAAGTATTGTTTGGCTGCAAGATGGCACAGTGACAGGGCACTGTTGGCACCGCTGGCAATGAAACCCCCAAACTCCTGAGGTGGGTCAGAGCAACACAGGGTACAAGGGTTGGAAGTTGGGAGCTCAGTTCACACCCAGACCCACCTTTCCCTTGTGTCATGGATTCCAAATAGATTTAGTTTGGAAATCACAATAATGTGATATTGGGGCACAAGACAGATGATGGACTTTGGACCTGGTGAGCATAAGAGATTTGATAACAGGATGCCTTGGCAAGAGCAAAGAGAACTTTGAGGATTAAAAGAAGATTCAATCAGATTGGTTTACCAGAAAAAGAAAAGTTCATTAAACTCTGCAAGCAAGAGATGATGTAATATGCACAAGTTTGTGTGTGTGATTTTAACCTAATCATTGTAGTAAACATTACTGGTCTCCCTAAAACAGTATATAATCATTGGTAGTCCACAATAAATTCAGATTTTGATCACCAAATCAGTCTTCCCCATCTCTTTTCATTGCTGACAAGTACCACAGGAAAGATTAGACAACAAAAATGGGCCAAATAAGCATATTTTATCCCCAATTTATTATGTTCATGGCTATAGTACCATGAAACTGAGCTTCAAATGCTCTGTACCATAATGCTGTATCCTTCAAAGCAGAGATCTGGGGGAAAGCAAACAGGACATCAGGCAGGATGTGAGCAGCCCTGGTCACCAGGCTCTGCAGAGAGATATTCCTGCAGGGCTGGCTCCAGTGTGTGCACAATGGGCTCTGCTGCACACTGAGTGCAGAACAGAGAGGGTTCCAGGGTCTGTGTTCCAGTTCAGGACACGGCACAGGGCGCCAGCCCCAGCTTCCCCACCTGCTCCTTTGCCTCAATACTCTTGTGTCACATGCATTGTCTAAAATACAGAGCTAATATGAATAATAAATTCCACTGTCGTGTGCCATCCTGTCAGCAGCTCCAAATTAATTAAGAATTCTCCTTGATTAAAATCTCTGACCCGTATTGCCAGGCAGGGCAGCTCTCCTGACTCAGGTGCGCGGAGCAGCCACCGGGGCTCTGTGGACCTGAACAATGCAGGTTCTTGTTGAGAGCTGGGTGTGAGTAAACTCATCCATATGTATCCAACAGCACTACTTTCATGCAACATTACCCCTGTGCTTAATCATTTATGACTCTGAAACATAATAGCACTCAGAATTAAGAACGTCTGGGTTGAGCCTTCAATTTACTTCGACAATAGCAAAGTTTTAATTTTTTCTGTCTTAATAGAGCTAGTTATAAGGCTTAGGTCTGGGCTTTTTAAACCATTTTTTAACATTTACCCTGCATACCCTGTACATATGTACTCATCTATCACTTCAGAATATCTATTGCCATTTTCACTGAAAAAAAATGCTGTTGTGAAAACTAAAAGAAATGGAGCTTGCACAAAAATTAAGTTTTCTTTCCAAAATTCTCTAACTTGAACACCCAATACATTTTCTTTTACTGAATTATTAAAGTTTGCAGTGTTAAAATCAATTATAAACCCAACAGAACAGTCAGAGTACACAAACACTTACTGGTTTCAGTGGCTACAATAGTGATGTTGTGCCACGTGCTGGTTTCTCTGTCCAGGGGTGTTGCCAGAGTTATTTTCCCATCCTCTGCGTTGATGTTGAACTGTCTCTCAAGGTCAGTGTGGCGATCAATGGAAAACCTGCAAAACAGACATCCCTGTAATCTACTTAATGAAGTTGCTGTAATCCATACAGTCACACAGACAATTTAGGGAGCCCTCTGAGAGCTGCAGTTTTATAGCCAAATGGATTGAGAAGCTCAATAGCATAATAATTTACAAGACAAAATGACAAACTGATGCTAAAAAAACTTAATAATTATTGCCCAAGGAGTAATTAGCTGTATACCCAGTGTGAAGGTCGTAAAGTGCCCTCAGGTTCACTGGGTAGCATCTCTGAAAAACGCTGCTGATCAAGAGTTAATTACACAATCCATCACGTTTATTGGACAGCTTCTATGGTATTTCACAGTAACTGATGATAATTTCAACAGTAATGTATTAAGCCACAAAAGTGGTGGGCTTTGTGGTTATTTTAAAAAAGGGCTGAATAATATTATTTTACCAATAAATTTCAGATTAACGAAGCATGAACGATTCACCAAGCACATTATTTGCTTATGGTTCAAGCAGCTCCATGGGCAGAGCAGAGTAAATCATCATTTTTTCCTATAAAACAATGCAAATGCTGGAGGCTTGATTCTTCTCTGGGTTGACATCACTGATTTTTAACCAAACAAGTTCCATCTGACAGGTAGTCAGAGTTTGCAAATGTGAATGTCCAGGTAAATCTGCAGCCCAAGCAGGGAGCCAGAGCTGCAGTGGATTGCTCCAACGGTGCATTAAGCAGGATGATGATTTAAAGCTCAGGTCCAGATCTCCAGAAAGCTTTTATGTTTGTACATTTGCACAGAGTTATTTTATTAATGAATTCTTCGTGAAAAGAAACTAAATGACAAAATTG
>NW_005054519.1:589801-602912 GCF_000277835.1 Geospiza fortis
AACAGCAATTGACTTCAAGGGGTTTTACTGAATCCTGATTGTGGATTTATACAAAAGCCTTTTAAGCCTTTGTGTCTGTGTATTACAGAAGCTACCAGCATGCACTGGCAGTTTTTACATCTGTTCTGCATTACAGACAGTACATTACATTACTCACAATAGTTAGGAGAGTTAGGATAAGGTATCACACTCAATTACCTTATGGAGTGGCCAGAAAAGTGACTCCAGACTGTCACTTTCTCATCACTTTTCTACTTTTTGCAAGCACATTGTTAAAATTCCCCAATAAAAGGAAAAGAACATATTTTACTACAGTGAGAATGGCATAGTTATCTGAAAATCAGCTATTCCATTCTGGTTTGTGCTTTAGTAGAAGCAATTTCCAAAATATATTCTGATTTGCAGGTCCCTTTATACACTACAATAAATATATTCCAATGAACTCAAACTCATTCCAGCCTAACACAATCGATTTTAATAGACCCAGCATTAGCATCTGATTTCAAAGCTCAGGATTATTGTGTTCATCTTTTTTTTTTTATTTATTTCAGTATCAGATATTTTCATATTTAGAATAAAAGTTGCATTGCAATTATATTATTTGTGCAATGCATTCTGGAAGATACAGCTCACTTTCAAAAAGAGCTCTAAATGATGAAAACCTATCAAAATCCCAATGTTTAAGTGTTTAAATACTGCACTGTCAGAGTTCAAGGCTAACCTGATCACACTGGTACTTCACAAGTAATGGGAATAATTTAAGAGGGAAAACCCCAGCTTAACTGCTGGTACTTCACAAGTAATGGATTTAAGAGGGAAAACCCCAGCTTAACTACAAAATGGGATTTGTTAGATATTTACTTGTTTTGTTTGGAACATTCAGAAGAACTAGTTCTACTCATTGAAAAATTACTAGTTTGGTAAGAAGAGTACCAGGAAAATAGGAAGTCAAAGTCCAAATATCTGTGCCCCAAGCTGGACACACGCATGTGTATTTGGACAGTGAAGTAAACTGATTTTCTCATGAGCTCTACATACTCAGTTCTCAGTGGTTTAATGGGAACTGCTCTAAATTCAGTATTTCTGAAAAGCAGGTCACTTGTGTGGAAGAATAAAGCTGTAGGTATTTAACTTCAGGCAATCATGTTTGAAAATGGATCTTAACTGTATTTTGATGTCTACCTAGTTCCAATTAAAGTATTAGAAGTAAAATTCTAGTACTAGTGAAGTTAGTAAAAAATACCTTACAGCCTTTCACAGGTTTAAGATTTCACTCAAGAAATTACAAGAAAAGACAGCAATCAGCTCTTTGTAAGAAGTCACCACTTAAAACTGTCTTTTCATTTGTGAGTTGTATGTAACGATGCTGAAAGGACTCTACTGATATCAAACATATAAGAATTTTTCCCAGTCCATAAACAAAATAAAATGTGAAATGCTCATATGGTATTCAGTGTTTAGCTGACCTGACTTGACATAAATTCCACTGAGGAAAGACAGTTTTTCTCTAAGGATCAATCCTTCCTTAAACTTCCACTCACAGCCTTCCTGCCATGCAGGTTTTGAAGTTATAAAAGAGGGAGTGACACATTTGTGAGTTTATTATATCACATTTCATCTCATCCCAGCAGTATTTACTCACAACACAAACCCAGCAATTCAAGAGGAAACATTTTTAACATAAGTTGTGTGTCTTTGCAAGACAACAACCTCTCCTGATTTTAATATGATAAATATTTGTTACAAACCCAAAAAATAAAATCTGCAGTGTCATAAACCAGGGAAAACTAACAATATATTTGCAGTTTCCTTTTCATGATAATGGTGTTGTAACTCTTTTTAATGGGAATGCATTGTCAGATCCATAAAACATACATAAAACATATATTTCTCTAAAAATGAGAAAATAATATCTTGGGAAATAATATCTTTTCAAATTGCCATAAAGCCAGCACAGGTTATTGGGAAGTTTGGGTTAGTTTATGAGTCTGCTATGGCAATTATAGGAACAACTCCACAGTGGTTTAACAGAAGCCTGGAAAGGATTCTCAGTCCTGCTCTTGCACTGTTGCTGTTATGACTTTATTTGATCTACTCATTATTTGCACTAATGTAAATAGGAGCAAAAACCCTTTTTTTGCTGCTCCTGCTGAGATTTGAACCCCAGCACTGACACCCCAGGAGTGGTAAATCTCCATTTTTATGAATGCCAGGCAGATTGGACAGGGTACTTAGTGACAGATAAACAGCTGCACCATTGGGGAGCCACAAAATATTGAGTCTGGTTTTTTAAGGCCTGCTGTGAATTAAGAAAATGATCAGCTGCTGCCAAAGATGAAATCTCTGCCAAAAGGAAGGGGAAAACCTACTCCAGTGAATCTTATCTCTGCACAGAGAAAGCACTGAAGGGCAGTGATTTATAGGAGGGCACTGGCTGGATAGGAAGGAACATTATTGCTCATGCTTTTTGCTATGTGCCTGGATCATGCTTTATCCAAGATAACTCACTGCAGATGAACAGAGCATCCTTAGAAAGTAACACCAGGAGCCTGGAGTGGACACTGCTGGAGCCCTGAGCGCCAGGACTGGAGCCCAGAGCTGTGTGCCAGCCCTGGAGCCCAGAGCTGGGTGCCAGCCCTGGAGATCACAGCTGGGTGCCAGCCCTGGAGATCACAGCTGGGTGCCAGCCAGGGATGACATTCCCGGGCTGGAGCTGTTCCCAGAATGTGCCACCCTGCCCACAGTAGAGCCTCACAGCTCAGCTGGACTCACTGGGCCCCTTCCCCAAAGGAGAAGCATGCATCCAGATGTGGCCCTGACAAAAAATCCTGGAATTACTGGGCTGGAGCACAACAAACTACAATTATTTGCAATTATTACCCAACTCTGTAAAGCCTTTTCATCATCAGCCTTAAAAATAGGAGGCCCTTAAGTAGCATGCACTGCACAATGGCAACTAAGGACCAAAAAGAACTTGTTTTGCTTATTTTAAAGCTGATGGATTAGAAAAAATATCACAGAATCACAGAATATCCTAACCCACAAGGATCATCAAATTCCAACTCCTGGATCTGCACAGGACTTTCCTGGACATATTTTATGAAAAATCCTTTGGCTAGGATTTTTTTCTCCTGAGAAGGCTCAGAGGAAAAGAAAAACAATAATTATCTGCTGCTGTGGAATGCAACAGGTGCATCTGTGATTGGTCCATGTTGGTTGTTTCTAATTAATGGCCAATCACAGCCAGCTGTCTTGGAATCTCTGAGTCACCAGCTTTTGTTATCATTCCTTGCCTTTCCATGCTAGCCTTCTGATGAAATCCTTGCATCTATTCTTTCAGTTTTAATATATCATTTTCTTTTAATGTAATACATATCATAAAATAATAAATCAGCCTTCTGAAACATGGAGTCAAGATTCTCATCCCTTCCCTCGTCCTGGGACCCCTGCAAACACCACCACACAGGACAGCCCCAAAAATCCATTTATTTACCTGCTTGTAAACCTATGAGAGGCTTTGTGCCTTTAGATCAAGTGAAAGTTCAGACAATGCTTTATATTTTCTAAGCAAGCATTAAAAGCAAACTACTGGTGAATTGGTTACAAATGAGGATAAAGAATTTATTTTTTTTTAAGAAATAAGAAATTAATAGAATAGTCTAGATTGGAAAGGACTCTAAAGATCATCTCATTCCAACCTGTGCCTTGGGCAGGGACACCTTCCCCTAAGACCACAAGCTTCTTTCCAGGCTGTATTTGATAATAGCTTTTCTAAATTCTTTAACATTTTATTCTTTGACTCAATTATCAGACTCTTCCCACATTCAGAGATATCCAAGTTTGATTTCATTTGTGGCACTGCAATCCTCTGAATGTGTGGAGCCTTTGTGTATCAGACTAATGCAAAGCAGACGTGGTACTGGGAGCACAGAAGGTGATTCATATTTTGTTTGTGCTGCCTGGGTTTTTATAACAAATGTACACAGTAGCTCTGTCTAAGCTAAATATTGATAGAACAGATATCTATTGAACAAATGTAATTTCCTTGAAATACAAGTCGTTGTTATGTGCTAAAATTCTGTTTTGAAGGGGAAAAAAAGGGATTTTAAAAAGGCCAGGGAACACTAAAACAGTCCATCAGCTGTTATTTTTCAGATTTTTAACTAAAGTTTGATATTTTTGGTATCATAGAAAATATGCATTAAATCTGCACCATTTATACATGCTACAATAACAGAATTAACACCTGACATGTACATTCCAATCAATAAAACCAGTGCTTGAATATGTTTCTGTTAGAACCTGACAGGTTCCTATTTTGTTCCAAACTGGAAAGAAAGGAATAGTATTTCTGCTCCCTACTTGTTCCAATCAGTATTTTTCCCTCTTTTAATAGTAGAATTACTAACTTGAATTTATTTTCTGTCCTTAAAGTGTTTTTATGAAAAAAAAAAAAAACACATGCAAAAAAACCTAGAAGAATTTGAGCTTTCTAGAGCTCACCCAGATAAATCAAATTTATCAGGTAAGCAAGCAAGAACAAAAAATTTGCACAGAAAATTGGGCTCTGTATATTCCTTAATTAGTATTAAGCCAACATTTTAGAAAATATTAAATATTATTAAGTACTATATCTATTATTTAAAGAAAATACATAAATCATACTAATAAATTACCTTTTTTTTAAAATGTAATTAATTTTGGCCAGTTCTGTTTCATTTATGTTGTGGTTTTATATGACCTGATGAGCATTAACATTCTAATTCAGTTTCCAAACACAAAATATTTTTGTTTCTAAAAGTCTGAATGTCTCTTGATTTATAAAATGATGAAGAAGTGGAAACTAGGTAAGTTTTTTACTCAGATCCATTTTTTGGGCTTGGACAGAATAAAAAGGCTAAGTTTTAGAACCGAGGTAGGTTTGTAAAAGGTCTGAATTGTTACGAGTTTGAGGCAGATGAGAAAAAAATTTCCAGGGCAGCAGAAGAGTGGAAAAGCAGGCAAGGTAAGAGTGAAGCAGGGGTGGAGGCAGGCTGGGATGGGACAGAGGAAGAGGAGCCAGGATCAGGCCAGGAGCAAACAGAACAGGCAGAAGGAAGGAGCTGAGGTTCCATTGAAAGATAGATTACTGTGGAGCTGGAACACAGATTTGCTGTCACCATGGCTGGTCTCACACTCCTCTCAGAGGACCTTTTTTGTCTTTTTCACAGACACCAGTGGGCAGCAGCAAAAAAAATCAGGGCCGGAGCCACTGCTTCAACTGTGACAGACCAAACTCTGCCATTCTATGGTATTTTTGTTTAGGAATCCATGGTAGCTGATTGAAGCCACATTTCTCTTCACAGAGAAAAGCAAGGCATGACTTCCCAGGAATATTTCTGGGTTTCACATTCTCTGAACCTCAGAGAAAGGAAAAACAATTCTCATCTCATATGCTGTGCCTGTGTTGTGCCAAAGTAGAATGCAATATGGAGATTGTTTACCCGGTGATGGTGTTTGGTTTCCTTGGCCTGTCAGGGCCAGGTGTGTGTGTGTCAGGACTGTTGGGGGACAGTCATGAGATTCTGTGCAGCTGAGTGCTTGGCAGATTCAGCTTAGATGTAATGTAAAATAATGTAATATAGTATAGAATAATATAGTATAATAAAGTCATTAATTAGCCTTCTGATAAGATGGAGTCCTCCTCATCATTCTCTCCCCCTCGTCGGGGGTGAAAATATCCACAATAGCTGATGCTGTGGATATCTGCTTTTGAAAGTCTGCTTTACAAATGAGAATTACAGGATCAGAGGATATCCTGAGTGGGAAGGGACCCACAAGGATTATTGAGTGTTGGAATCTGAAATGCAGGGGATTCTCAGAACTTTGGGCCTCTAAGCTAAAGCTTAGAATTCAACCAGGATTTGATCTGGGAACTTGGAGATGGCTTCCAAACTTAGGTGACAGAAGGGAGAACGTGGATTTATAGTTTAAAGCAGAGACACATTAAGCTAAGTAAAGTTTAGAGTTTTGGAGTTTAAGATACAGAAAAAATAAAACTAGTTACAAAGGTAAGCAAGGAGTTCAGAGTGCAGCACTGTAGGTTTGTGTGTTATAACATGACTGGCTAAGAAAACTTACACTGTACCATGAGTCCATAAGATGAAATATTTAAGGATTGGGTCAAAACCATAAATGTCCTTGTTGGGAGTGTTTTGTTGGTCAATAACTCCTTAAAAGGTCCTGTAACTAAAGGTCTTGTGACCTTCTGAACCATGTGGTGAAATGTGAGCTGAACTCACCCTTCCTGCCTACGTAGAAGATAAGAAAAATAAACTGCAACATCTAAAATCTTTTGCACTAAACTTTTGACTCACCCAAATAATCAGAGGTCCTGTCTCTAACTCGTTCAAAACTCCTTCAAAAATCCCCTTAACTGAGTCTGACTCCTGCCCCTGCCCAGACCCCCCAGCAATCCCCCCTGTGCATCCCTGGCAGCCTGGGGGCTGTGCCCATTCCCTGGGAGCCTGGGCAGTGCCAGCACCTCTGGGGAAGCAGAACCTTCCCCTGATCTCCAGCTCTTCCCTGGGTGCTGTCCCTGGCCCAGAGCAGAGATCAGAGCTGCCCCTCAGGAGGAAGTTGTGTAAAACTCAAACATACTCTCCAACATCTTCACACACAAGTCCTAAAGCATCCAAATATGTTGGCAAATCTGAATTTCTAATCCTGAAGATACTATACTATGATATGCATCAATGTAGGGCCTCTACATAAAGGTTTAAAGTCCAGCTCTGCAACAAACCTGATGGAAGTGACAGTGATTAGAAAATGATAGTGATAGAAAATGATGGATTATAACAGCTAACATCATCCTCCTGATGCTGCCTGCCCTAAATTCCCTGAGGCAGCAATGCACAGTGATGACTACTATTAAATAGACTCTCTCCACGTATACTTTTGCTATGAATTGCACATTTTGGTGTTGGTTTTCCTAATGCCTTTAGCAGGCAGTACTACACAGAGCAGAATGTGCTTTGGAGCACTCACCACACCATGCAATCACTACCAAGGGGGAGGGGAACATGTGTGCTCATCAAATGAGATAAAACCCACTGATCTGATCCAACTGGAATAAAAGATTTTGTTCAAATTAGATCAGAAAGGGAAAATATTATAAACTGAAGATGCAGAAGTCATATGGGCATAATCATCTCTGACTTTGTATCTTTAAACCAGGAATGGGTTTAGACAAAGGAATATAAAATATGTTTTGACAACCTTACAACTGCATGGCACAAACTCAGTATTGTTAGTGCAGACACTACTGGATTATTTAAATTCACTGCAGAGATACACTCTGATGATTCAACCCCATCCAACCTCATTTCTCATAAGAACCACTCACATTTCTCATTTTCACTGCCTTCCTCTGTTTCATAAGACTACTCCTATGGCAAGGAGCATTTTGGGGACTTTGAAAATGATCTGAACTGATAAATCTAACATCATAAACCCAACCCAACCCTGGCATTTTCACAGAAACAGAACAGCATGCAAACAGCCACACAGTGAGTGGGGAATACACTTGGGATCAGCCAGCAGCACTCCCAAAAAACCCTTTAAAGCTGCCCTACCTTATAGGGCTGGAAGACACGTCGGGATCATGGGCTGTCACCTGCCCCAGCACAGAGTTGAGAGCAGCATTTTCATGTACTTCCAGAAGGTAGGTGGGTGAGGAGAACACTGGGGGCTCATCAGCATCCTCCACCACGATCTTGACGGTGGCGGTGTCCTTGAAGGGGCCCCCGCTGAGGAAGCGAGGGTCGATGTGGATGTTGGCTGCCTCCACCTTCAGGGTGTAGGACTTCTTGGTCTCAAAGTCCAGTGGCTGTTGAGAAGGACAAAGATAAATGCCATTTACTGATGGCCGCAGAGAACAAGCGATTGCAATGCTGATGGATGGGAGTTATGTGCATTTTAAGCACACGGAATCATTTTAATGCAGGCGCTTCCCTCTCCCAGAAACCCAACCTCGAGATTTTCTATAAAATCTGTTTATTTACCAACCTCAGAGAAAACAGCACTGTTTCCTTGTTTCTCACAAGAAATTTACTGAAATATCCCCTCTCATGAATTATACCATTACAATTACCTATCAGACAAATACTACAAATTTGTTTGGGATGACACAAGTTGCATACCAATAATGCACTTCATCAGTGCTTTACTGGCTGGAGATAAGAAAATAAATTCAACTTGCTCCACAAAGAATAAATATTTTATTACTTCCAGAACAATGTGAGAAATGCAAAGAACTAGAAATTATTATTTGTTGGACAGGAGAAGCAAAATGTAGAGCTAATCATATGAGAAGGTACTTCAATATTCTTGCACTACAAGTACCTCTGTATTTCAGTTTATAGGAGTAAATGAGCTAGACATCTCTCAGGAATTTCTTAAAACGGTAGCAATTTCAACTTCTGTATCATTTCTCTTTTTTTTTCTCCACAGACAAAATCACAAAACAAATTACTTTATTCTATCAATATACCTGCTATGTTACCACTGTTCTTACTATTTTACAGTCCTATATTAACTCATAAAAGATGAAAACTCAGTGGATTTAAGGGACTGAAACACCAAATAAACCCCAAATCTGTGACACTTTTGAGTGTTAGACATTTTCATTATGGGAGATTCAAGTTTGTGTCTTGAAGCACATCAGTATATTCACTTCATAATTCTCTTGTGTCTCACAACGATTCAAATTTCAAAGATGCAAATTGCCAAGCATTGGAAAGATATTAAGATTTGCATTATAATGTCTGAGGGATAAAAAGAAGAGGACATAGACACTCTGAATCTGTAATGCAAATACCAGCAAGAGCACAAACAGGAATCTTCAGGAAGTCTGTCAAAGCCTTCAATATGTATATCTTCAAATTCTATGGATTTTTTTCAGGTATGAATCAAGCTCTAATGGGATTTGCTCTTTCTCACAAATTCTAGTAAACACAAGAATGTCTTGCTTCTTTTGTAGCTCTTAAATTAGTACGCTTTTGAAATTATGAATGGGGATTTATAAATCAGCATATTCACAATTTGCCAATCATGGCTCCTGTAGCACTTCTTCAATTGCTTTTCATATGCTTTACAGAAATGACAGCACCCCAATACATTTAGTCATGCCTAATCAGAATATCATATTGAAAATTTACTCAGCATTGTCTAAAGCCCATGATTTTATGCTGAAGAAAATCTGTTGGTGAGCAGTACCCTCCATACATCATCTACTGGAGTAGAACCAAAATTATTATTGCTGTCAAAATGAAAATATGAAACAACATTATGGTTGAGATTCAGTTATGAAATAAAGCCAAGGAAACTGGGGCAAAAGGCTAATTGCCTCAGCTTACAGGAGAGGCCACAGCATACAATAAATAACAGTAAGGAAGAGCTGGGATGTATATCATAATTTTCTCTTTAGAAAAACAAATATAAATTTCGATAAATATACATCAGTTTATTATAAAGCTACAGTGCTAACCTACTCACTGAGAAAGAGAAAACACGAAGTTTTGACAGGCAATCTGCCTGACCTCTTTAATGACAGGTACAAGTGGAATATTAATTACCTGTTCTCATTGGATTCACCTTTTCTCACTGGAATATCATGGTTTGGGTTTTGTTTACTTTTTCTTTTTATAAACAAAGATTCATTTAGAGTGATCTGTGCTATGCAGTTAAAACCCTCTGCCACTGCTCTAAATTATATTAATATCCTTTTTCAGAACACAGCACGAGGAACAGCTTTTTCTCCTTCCCCAGAAAATAGTGACAATTAAATCTGCAATTAATGTTTCCTTGGCCTTTTTAGAGGAGTTTCCTTCTATGATGCCTCTCCCATATTTCTGTAGATAATTGGGTGTTGTTCTTGTTTTGTACATGCAAATACCTCACCTTGCACACTTCAAGACTGTACAAGCATAGAAAAGGTAACATGGCTTTCTTTAGTGCCCAAATTTGACACTTCTCATATGAAACTACCAATCTCCTTAATAAAAGTCACTGAAATCCCTGTTCATTGAATGAAGACAGTTCAACATGAGAAAAAGGTAGAAGATTAAGCTCTCACATATCAGGTAATTTAATTAATGCACCGTGATTTATTTTCTCAGCTACACAGAAAATCAAATAATTGAGAGAAGTTATTTGATGAATACTCAGCCAAGATTTTACAGAAGTTTAAACCACCACCAAAGTGGGATTTAATCTGCTCTTTTCTTTTGGAACCAAGGAAGCAAAACCTGCATGATGCGACCACATGGGAGCATGGATAAGATTAACATTTCCAGCCCCCATGGATGTCTCCCCAGTGAATTTTCTCAATGAAAATTCAGAGCAACATGGCCAGTGCACCCCTTTCCATCACTCCACTGGCTTGGCACCTCATCCATAGATGAAAGAACCCCTGGAAATGCAGCATCTCCTCACAGAGCTGAGTCTGGCTGGGTAGTTCCATGCACAATAAACATTTATGTTTTTAACAGACATATGATTTACCTTTCTCACTCTAATAATGCCATCCTGAGTTTGGGCATCCGTAGTGATCTCAAATACATCCATTCCATCTCCTTCAATAATATCATAGGATGATTTGGCATTTTCTCCAATATCCAGGTCATTTGCTTTCACCCTTCCTATTGGTTCACCAAGAGCAACATCTTCCATCACTGAGAAGTGATAGAGACCTTACAAATAAGAGCAAAAGACTGAACATTACAGATGGTGCCAGCGTCCCCTGGGTGCTCTTCAATGTTTACACATCCCCAACACCAACTCTTGAGATCTGCAGCTGACCCAAGCCCCATTTGCACAAGTTATTGGCTGAAAGCAGCACAGTGTGGACCTCACACAAGAATATTCACTTCACTGTAGCTGAGTGTCCTTTCCATTCCTGCAGTCTCCTCCTTCTGCCTTGCAGGGATGTTTTGTGTTGGCAAACACAAATATTGAGCTCCTTTCAACACTGCAGAACTTACCTTTTTATGCAGATAATTTATTGACAAGGAGTTACAATTCAGCCAAGAAACTTCAGCTTTTACTCCACAAAAAAATTGGTCTAATTCTTTAAAAACTTATTGTGTAAAATACTTACATAATTTCAAATATTTTCTGCATAACTTTAAATATTTACTACTTTTTAAAATGTAGTTTCATTTTGTTTATTTGAACCCTTCCACCTCTCTTTTGTGGTAAGAAACTAATCAGAAAACATTAAAGGAAACTCCCAAATTTGATTTTTTTTACTGGAAACAATGCCTTTTCATATTAATCATTACTGTATTTACTATTTGTTGGAGAGTTACACTAAAATCCATTAGAAATTGCCATTCAAATTGTCAACATTTTATTTTTTGTCACACCTGCTTCAAACCTTTTAAGCTAAAAAGCATCAAAAATCTATTTAGATATATTATTTTTGGTACAAATTTGTTTAAGGCAAAACCCAAAATACCCATTTTCTTTTGTATCTCCCTGCTCTTATCAGCACCCTAAAAAATCAGAAGATAAACATTTTATACCCAAAATTCCTTCTAGACTCCTTATATTTTTACCTCTTTACAATTGCCTCTTATTGAAGTAAAGGTTAATACATGAGCTAATCAAACAAAATGCTGCTCAGAAGTTAAAATAGGCAAAAAGAATTCAAGGATAATAGAAGAGACCATTAAAACAATTTTGACACAGGACTCTGGCCTTGTTCTTCCCTGTCTTCCCTGTTGTTCTAAGACAATCTGTTAATTGGAGGTCATAATTTTCCAAAAACAATGTTCTGGAGTTCTGGCTTTACCTGTTGTAGGTGATTGCAGTAGCAACAGTTGAAAATAGGAAGGAAACTGAGGAATTCACAAATACATGTATTAGCTACACAATGAAATCCCAAAGTGACTTGTTTTTAATGTTCCTAGGCTAAATTATTAGAGATAATTTGGAGATCATCACGATTCCTCGGAATATCCATAATGGCTCAAAAACAATGAGCAGCCAAAGCAATGAAGTGCCTTGGGAGATTAAATTATGCATTCATCATTTACTCTGCTGTCCATACTTTGTGGTTTGAATCTCCAGGCACAGCTGATTGCATTATTAAGTTGAAATTTTGCTCTCAGATTTATTAAAACAGTTTACAAAATATTAAGAAAAATTTAAAAGTTATGATGCAGCTTACTCCTTTACACAAATTCCTCTCCAGAATTATGAATTGTTGCATAGTGTTGAGCTGACCAAAATATCCACACTGGGTATCTTTGAAAGCCCTGGATTTCCACAGCAGTGCACAGTTCCTCTCATTACAATTCTGTGGTAAACTGCCAGGTTAAAAACTTCAGTGACTTATAAAACGCCTCTAAAATTATTTCAGAGAGATCACAGAAGTAGTGAAAGTTCATCTTTTTCATTTCTAAAACCCAGGAGGCTAACTCTCTGAAATCAAACCATAAATATACATTTCTGTCCTGCCTGGAAACAATAACCTGATAGAACACCCTGTTTCCCGAGCTCATTACCATTTATTGTGCAAGCAGTATGTATTACATCTTATGAATTTCTATTTCATTCTGGCTGGGCTTATTGTAACTTTGATCCTTTCTTATTTTCCTTTCCAGGCAAATGCAAACTGTGTTTCAACAGTGTAAAAAAAAAATAAATAAAGTGAGATTTGCTCAGCTCTTGTCCAAGGGCAGAGTCGTGGCTAATCTGTGGTGCTGGGCACCTTTTAAAAGGCAGAATTTGTAATAACATCCAGATCCAATTTTACTATGGCTCATCATTAAAGCAATAAATATATATAGATATATAGATATATATATATCACTGGGTATTATATATTTTTTATATGTTTCAATATTTAGGTTTATATTCATAAAATACTTATGTTCTTTAAAATAACAACCTTGCTCTAGTCAAATTCTGTCTCTATAAAATTATTATTAATTATATATTATTTAAAATTATATACACATACACATATATATACATATATAACATACATATATATACACATATAATATACATATATATAAACATATATATAATACATATATATGCACACATATATATAATACATATA
>NW_005054519.1:602963-608966 GCF_000277835.1 Geospiza fortis
AAAAATAAAATAACCCAGTGATAAAACAAGCAGGGCTTTTTTTTCCTAAAGAATTTGCATCAAGGTCAGTGGTTATGCCTAGGGGGAAGCTCAAATCCTGCAGGGGCTGTAACAGCTTCAGAGGCAGCACCTTCCTCGATGCGGCAGGAAAACTCATCCAGGAGCAAATGTATTCCAGGGATAGGGATGCAGCCTTGCTGGTGCCCCAGTCAGTGTGCCACTGTGCCCAAAAGCACAGGGAAAGGGCAGTTTCTCCCCCACAGGCTGTGCCCCTGGGCTGCCCCCAGTTTGGACCAGCTGTGCTGCTGATTTTGGGGTCACATTTTTGCCCTCTTGGCAGCCCAAGGCTGCCTGAGGCAGTGCTGTCCAATGTAAAAGCCAGGTAAGCTGGCAAAGGCAGGTCTGTGCTCCCTGAGAGGGAGCCACAGGACACTGCAGGTATAAAAGAGACATCCCTCTGCAGGCTGGTGATAGAGTTCATCTGTGGACATGGCATTGTTAGGGAAATTCTTGGAAAACACTAACACAGGGAAAGGCCATACAACGGGACACAAAGTCAAAAATTTATGCATTTCCTGCTTCATGAGAAAAAAACTTTTATTGTGCAGAGTGCTTATCTGTTAAAAACCACTAAGAGGAGGTAATAAAATATATATTTTGAAAATAAGATTTTGCCTCTGCTTATTTGTATTAGATTTCTCTCTCTCCATCTCTATGTACATTTTCTACAGGCTACAGAAGCAGATTTATCATATACTGAGCAGTAGGACAAACCCATTTTACTCTGTGTCCTCAGAACAGGGCAAAAGTGGAGTTGAAGTCATCCACAGATGAAAAATATTAACTTTACACTGGTTCCTGAGCACCTTGTTGGAAAAACATACTTCTAAGAAAACAAAAATGATGCAAAATCTAGATGCAGCCTCAAAAAACTTTTAACTTTAATTTTCCAGAGCAAGTTGGATAAAATGCTAAGTTTCTAGTAGTGTATTAGGTTGCATCAGTTCCAAATAAAATAAATCCAGTCATTATGCTTTTCTTCCTCTTTTTTTTCTTGTCTTCATCTTGGAAATAGACTACAAAGCTTGCAGAGAATCTCAGCAGGATGCCAAATCATTTTAACCTAGCTCAGCAAGATACCCATTGGAACCACAGTAGAAAATATGGATTTTGAATTAAAGATCAACAATTATCTAGATTCAGACTTATCTTCTTTGTTTTCTTCATTATTGCCTAATTAGTCAAGGCTTTTATTCCTTTTATCTGTTATATGTGTCTTTTACTGGTTGTGTCACTTGTCTGCATGAGATGGAAGCAGCAAAGCGCACAGAAACAACTGCACTGAGAGGAAATAAATCTGTTTTCAGCAGTGTCCAAATAAATATGTTTTCAGCAGTGTCCAGACCCTTTTGGGTGAGTGTAAGAGGGGTAACAAGGAAGGCAGAGATCTGTACACTGTTGTGGACATAACTCAATTATTCCTAAGCTCTTAATCAGGCAGAGGATGATTAACCTTTCTCACAGTTGTGATGTAGTCACAACTCCATCTTTTAAATGACATTAAAAACCCTGACTATATGAGGATAAAAGAAATACTTGATTAAAAAAATAAAAAAAAATAAAACAAAAACACCATAGCTTCTCAAATAGGAGCACGCACACATATAATGGCACTTACTCTGCGCAAACTTAGGAGGATTGTCATTCACATCACTGAGGGTAATTGTCACTGTTGTAGTTCCAGAGAGTCCACCCATATGTCCTCCCATGTCCTTTGCTTGGATGACCACAAAATATTCTTCTTTGGCTTCTCTGTCCATGTTGGGAAGAGCTGTTTTAATTATAGCTACAATAATGGGGGGGAGGAAACAATCAGGTACAGATACAAATTCAGTTTGCAGCTGTTTTTTATGGATATATGCAAATTTTGGTATACAAAAAATGTCATTTGGCCAGTTAGGTTGCCTCTTAATACAAAGGATGAGAAAGAATTTGAGATTTTGGAAAAATCGTATTAGAGGTCACTTACCTTGATTTAATTAGAAGTGCACTGAAACTGTAGTTCAAACCCAATAATTAATCATAGCTGTGATACATATTTATTTTTCATTTTATTCCTGACAAACTTTTTGGTTTCTGCCCTACCTCCCACAGAAATCCATCTTTTCCCCACAGAATTCCCGAACAGAAAACAACCACATAGAAAGCTGACTCTGTGAACACTCTTAACCACATTTGTTCAGATTGTTTAAAATAATTAAAACCCAAACCCATTATTTAATCTGCTCCTGTGTATATTGCAGGCCACAGTTCTTCTCTTAAGTCTCAAACTGAGTGCCTAAAATTGAACAGGAGAAAGACAAACTCCACTCACTGCTCAAGGGGGGTCGCCTGTGGAACAATGACCTCAGCAAGCTGCCATCATCTACTTTATCAGGTTAGAAGCTTTTAAACCTACAGAAATTCAATGATCTGCTGTATACTAAAATATAAAATGTCAGTGGGCTGAAGGAAATACCAGCAATGGAGAGTTTGGTTAATTCTGGGGCCAGATCCACTGTAAACTCCTAGAGATTTCATGGACATGTAGTAGAAATAATAATTTTTTCATGGACATGAAGAAGAAATAATTATTTTTTCTTTCCAAAATCATTACACCTGTAATGTGCCATTACACTCACAGCATGTATTGAAAGTGTAATAATAAATGTTTAAAGGTAAATTTAAATAGTGCTCATTGCACTTTAGTAAAGTCCACCATGACCATAAGATCATAACAGACTAAAGAAGCCCCACTAAACATAGAGAAAACAATTAAAAATGTGCCATTGAAATGTGGCTTTTTTTAACCCATTTTTTTTAAATTCCATTAAAAAAGAAATAATGTTTCCTTGCAGACACTGACTCAGTAAAACTCAACAAATCTTTGTTTTAGTTTTGTTTTCTTTGTTGGGATTGGAACAGCTGTGGGGGCTTCATCCACCTCTTACTCTTTTGTCTGGCACAGGTTCTACTAACCCAGCATTTTAGAATGACATTGGCTAAAATGCTGAGATTACCTATTCATGTAGAATAAAGAAATAGTCTTTTTGCATTAATAGAGATGCTTCTTAGTAAATTCTAACATTTACAAATTATAAAGAAAATGCTAACATTTATGAAATATCCATTTTTCTTTAACAATCTAATACTAAGAACCTGATCAGACCTTCTTCTCATGGCTGAGAACCACACTATGAGCAAGGAGGTGTAAGGCATTTATAAAAAAGCAATACACTTCCTCCATAAACCACCAAATATAACATGAGAGCAGGCTTGGAACCTACACTCGTGTAATTTTTTTCCATGCAATATTTTTGGTCGTTGCCTCACATATTTTAGAATTCTGCAGGAAAATGAAACCTCTGCAGCAGCCAAGGCAGAGAAATCTCTTATTCCCAAGGAATTTAGAGGAGGGCTGGGGTTGGAAGGGACCTCTGGAGATCAGCAGGTCCAGCCCCTCTGCCAAGGAAAGGTCACCTGCAGCAGGTGGCACAGGAACATGAGCAGAGGCACAGGAAAAGTCTCAATTAGTGAGTTTTTATTCCAGCACAGCAATAAAAAACCCACTGTAAGAGGGGTTTGGAACCTTCAAGGCCAATGGCCCAGCAGGTGAAAATGCCTCAGGAGGGAGCCCACACTATTCTGCCACACGCTGGAGAAAATGCTTGTGTTACGTTTTCTGAGTGAAAGCAGGGGAGCAACAAACCCCATTTATCAGATTTGATAGGTGCAAAATACAGTAAGTGAAAGAGTAGGGTCATTTCCTCCATGGCAGCCTGGATAAGGAAAGTAAATGATGCTTAATTTTAAAAGCATCTGACAGTTGTGGCTGGTTTGGACTGACTGGGTTACTACTGATGAATAATAATGATGCATTCTGCAAATAAGTCTATTGTTATAAGTGACTCATAACATGCATTCTAATGCAAGGCTAGGCTATCAGAATTTGGTCCACATTCATTTTTTTCACTAATATAGCAGATCCAAATATCAATGAACCCTTATTTCAATAGGGCTTGCATTAAGCATACTGTACTTTATCTCCATTATTTTTTTAGGCAGAGTTTCTATGTTTGTTTGGGTTTTTTAACCTAATTTACATAGTCAACTCTAGCCTACAGATGAGTTGTATAAGATGCCATATTTTGTATTCTGCAGTTTCCACTGAGAAAAGTCAATTATTTCACTAAATTGATGGGATTTTCCCAGACAGGTATTTTAATTTGTCTCTTGATGCATTGAAGAGTTTAGCCCTTGCCTATGGTTTGAAATATACCAGGCAGATTGAATACCTTTAGAAGTGCCAAAATAAAAATTAAAATTTTGACTTTTAAGACATAAAAAGTTAGAGTGGTTTTTTTCTGTATAAAGGTACTAGCACAAGCTGTTGTTTCAACAGTTTTATACATATCCACTGTCACAGACCATAAACCACCTGCCAGAAGCTGAGTCAAAGTCAAGTTTCCATTTCAAACACAATAAAAGGCTAAAAAGAAATTTACTGTTTAAATTACTATAAGAGGAACTGCAGGCTTTTAAGAACCAAATCTATCCAAATTACAGAGGCTGATTGTTACCACTATATCCAGAATCTGTAGAATTGAGGTCAGCAACAGAGGAGTGCTGATACCTCTTAGGAGGCAAATTTATAAACACCAAAAAGCTCCATCCTTATCTTTCATGATCAAGGCAAATACAGAGTTCTGCATGGAGGATCTCAAGGATATTTATTTGTTCTTTGGTTTTATTCTTCAGTCCTCAGGCCAGGCTTACAGGAAGCACTGACACCATTTGTTTATTTTTAGAACACAGTCCAGGCTCACCAAACACCAACACACACCCAGCACCCAGAACATTAACTCACTGAGCATTCAACCTGCTCTGCTTCAGCTCAACCCAGAAACAAATGGAGAAAAAAATCATAATCACTTTCAGCATGCAGTGATGGATGAGAAGGAGATGTGCCAAACAGGAGCAGTTCAAAAGCAGGAGAATTACCATAAACTAATGTAAGGCAGGTAGATGGCTGCTGAAAGATTGTATTCAGAACAGTTATCAATGGCTCACTGTCAAGTGGAGAGATGGATGACGTGGTTCATGGGGTTTGTTCTGCTTCTAGAATCATTCAATATTTCCTGAAAGCCAGAAGGCAGGGAGAACTTATCAAGCCTTTCAGATGACACAAAGTTGGGAGCCATTGCAAGTACAGGAAGAAGAGGATTAGCGTTCAAAACAATTTTCACAATTTGGAGAGTCTAAAATAGCAGGATGCAACTCTATTTGGCAAGCAAAAAGCATTTTGTGTGAGGGAAACAATTAACTTGCCAATTACAATAGAGCAGATGACTCACAAGACAGAAGAGAATGTGGAGTCAAAATGAGCTGAATGTGAGACAAGAGCAACTTGCTGATAGAAGTGCTCAAGCATTTCCTGATGTATTGGTTAGTATGTTCTGTGGGAGAAGTGTGGAATAATCAGTCCAGTGCAGTCACACAGGTATGGCTGCAGCTGCAACAGTGCGTCCAGTTTTGAAAAATATGGATTTATATAGTCAGGGAAGTATAAGGAAAGCTTTTACAGCTAAATATGTAAAAATTACTGGGAACTACTCTCCTTTCTCAGTGGGGATAAGAGAAGAAATAATGGTCCTAAAATATAACCCCAAAATGGGTTTCAGCTGCACCAAGAGAGATTGCAGTTGAACATTAGGGGAGAACCCACAGAAGCTGCCTGTAGAATTTGCAGTGTTCCCATTCCTGCAAGTTTTTAAGAATGTATCAGTCAACCATCTGCCAAGAATGGGAAGGGAAAATCTGATCCTTTTTGGGCCAATGGCACTCACTGCATTCTCACTCAAGGTTCCTTCCCTCCATAATGTGCAAGTCCAGGCTTTGTCTCCTTGTAGCCTGAAGGAATTCCCAAACCTTGCTGCCATGAAAACATTACAGACAAGTACAACC
>NW_005054519.1:608996-609617 GCF_000277835.1 Geospiza fortis
CCTACAGATCCTGTCCCTCAGGCTGGAAAGATCAGGAAACTGCTTGGAAGGTAAAGAAGCCAAGAAGCAAACTATTCCTTCCAAGGATGAAACCTCCAAATATTGAAGTGCCTTTTTTTTTTTTGGCTGAGTTGCTTTTCCTGAACAGCCATCAGTGTCCCACTGCAAATAAAGCAGCTGCAGAAGGGGATTTACTTTTGCAGTAGTCCTGAGTGCACACACTGAGCAATTTGCACAATCTGCCTCACAACTTGAATCAGTTAAAATGCACCCCTGGGGACTATATTCAAAAATCCATTTGGAAGAATATCCACTGTGTCACTGAGAAAGTCCAGGGGAAAGGAAGCAAAGTGGCAGAGGCTGCAGCTCATGAAAAGAAAGAAGCAAAAAAAGCAACAGAAAGAAGAGCCTGGCGTTCACTTTTGTCTCCATTTTTTTAAGGATCTCTTTATGATAATGCTATAAAACTATACATAATATTAATTGAGCACATGGAACAAAACCAAGCAGGCACTATGCAAAATTGGAACCTGGCCCTGAAAAGCCTTTCTCAGGCATCCCATTCATCTCACAGGTTTTGTTGAAGACTTCCTGCTATTTCAACTTGCATACTTTGATACT
>NW_005054519.1:609627-619592 GCF_000277835.1 Geospiza fortis
CCCTACTTCATTTTGCAAGAGCTAAGTAATTGCTTTGATCTTTCTTCCGTGCTAGAATCTTGGTGCAGATTCTTATTAAATATAACAGTCATTTAGGACCCAAACTGAAACTGCTGAAAATCAATCTTCCAATTTCTTCAGAGCCATGAGTGGCATTCTTTGTATTCCCATGAAGCACAGCAATTTCAGTGCTGTTTTAGCAGTCCATAAAAAAGCTTTACTGTGGAAAACCTGTGCCACAATTTTTTAAAAATTAGTAGATCATAACCACCTTTACTCAAAGTTTAAAAAAATGTTGTTTGATGATGCAATACAGGAATACTGATCCACTATTTTTTATTTTATTTACCTTTATCATAATCTCCTTAATAAGAATTATCATCAGATCTTTTAATTTCTTGTTTCTTTTCTAAGCAAGACAGGAAACACACATCTGCAATCACTAGCAAGGCTGCCTAACTTTCTATAAAAGTTATTAATTACTGCGGTTGGATGAACTACACTCAGATCTAGATACATTTCAAATCAAAGACATTAAACACAGTAAAAATAATGACTAGAAATAATGACTTAAGAATAAATAGTAATGACTGCAGAATCAAACGCTATATTACATTTTCTATTTCTGTGCCATTTTTGTATTTTCAATAGAGAATATAATAGTGTGTGTATTTTATTCTAATGCTTATTTTTAGAAAGTGTATAGGGAAGATGGCACTTTTTTGGTAAACAGAGAGCTCAAGGTTGAATATGGTTTTATTAATTTGGAGTTTTTAACTTAGGATTTATTATTTTTTCTCTTCTAGCTTATATTACTACAGTTTTTGCAGCTTCTGCCCTTGTTTTCATTCTGAAGTAGACCCTGCAAGTTTCTTGCTGCATGTGAAATTACCTGCCTTTCTCTGTGCATTCTGCTGGAAGTGTATCCTAAACTGCATGACTGGATAAAACCTATTATAATGCTGCCCTTTTAATTCAGGTGAACTTGTCTCTGGGTTTTAGAGAACGGGTGCAAAGCTTTCAGCTCTACTTCCCAGCTGTTCCCTTTTCCCTGGGACCCTTTCACTGGCATGGTGAAAGGATCACTCTCCCACCAGCTGAGAACAAATTCAGTAAATAAACATTTGGCACTGCATTTACCACCTCGTTTCCTTAGGATTTTATTTGTAGCAATCTAATAGCTGTGATTACACCAGACACTTTACAGAAAGTAGCCTTGGATTCTTTTTCAGGTGCTTTCTAGCTCCAGCTGTGTAGTTCAAATTCCTCTCTCTAATTCAGGCCCTTGAAGCGCATTATTTAGATATGTTGCCCGTTTTCCTACTCAGCATGAGGAACAGTCGAGTTCAAACTACCTCACAAGCTTTCTGAAATGATAGACCTATTGCTCTGAAATGCAAGAAATATATGTGGGATCAGCTTTTGTTGTTACTGCCATTATTTGATAAACTCAAGAAGCAGAAATCGCTTCTTTCCAAATGCCAATCTGCCTTGATCTTAAGCCACTCAGCTCTACCAGGCCAGCAGAACTGTTTTCAAACATCTCTGCAGTGAGTTTACACTTATTTTATTAATCACAAGGACAGCTCTTGGTGCTTGGAAGGGCCCAATCCTAAATCTCTGATCCACAACAGCTGCACTTTGTACTTGTGGCTAACGAGTGAGAGCTGCAGGACTGACCGAGCTCAGCTCTGGCTGTGCCAGCCCAGCCCTCTCCTAATGGGCTGTCACCAAGACAACTCACAGGGCCACCAAACACCTCCCTACAAACACCTTGACACATCTCCTCGGGCTGCACAGACTGTTTAGTACTCAAAGACACGAAAAGGCTCCCAGCAGGGTGAGAACAGACTCTGGTTCCAGCACTGCAATGGCAGCGAGCAGTGGTGTGCTCCAGGAACCCCTGGGAGTGCTGGGGAAACCACTCTGCTGCCCTGGGAATGCTCCTGAGCCTCAGTGCTGCCCTGGGAATGGTCCTGAGCCTCAGTGCTGCCCTGGGAATGCTCCTAGAACCACACTGCTGCCCTGGGAATGCTCCTGGGGACACACTGCTATAGTGCCCCTTGTTGACAGAGTGACAAAACTATCTTTTGTCTCCTAAAAAAAGAAAAAAAGAAAGAAGCCTAGAAATTTCTCTTCTCAATTAGGTGGAAAAGGCATCTCATAGGCTTGGAGGACTTCACCTCAAACTCAAGGATAGCCAATTGGACAGAAGCCAAAAAGTCCCACCTGGGCAATTTACTAGAAAAAGAAGAGAACAAAGAAATTAATGGCTTTTGTGAAGTGTTTTACCAGGAACAAGAATCTCTTGCATCTAGATTGGTTTTTCTCTGTAAAGAGTTTTGTTATTTTACCTTTTATTAAATCTTTTTGTCTCTAACACTACCACAGAAGCCATCCTGCTGATTTTATGCCTCCAAAGGTAGCTGAGCTATCTTGGGTGTGTTATAGACCTCCAAGAGCTTCTGAGACCTGGCTCGAGGAGGCTCCTATTTCACACTGCTGCCCTGGGAGTGCTCCTAGAACCCTGGGAGTGGTGCTGGAACCACACTGCTGCCCTGGGAGTGCTGCTCTCTGGGCTCCATGGAGCTGGATGCTGCTGCACACAGCTGCCTTCTTCTAGGGGAAGGTGTCCCTGCCATGGCAGGGGTGGAATGACATGAGAGCTTTAAGGTCCCTTCCAACCCAAACCACTCTGGTTCTGTGATACTACAATTCTATGAGAAGGAGCTTCTACATCCCTCTTGCTAAAGCAGAACAACACCCACCCATCCCAGTTCATGCCTCTTTTTATTATTTCAGTAAGGAGTTTACTTCACTTTAAATCTGCAGTAACTGGCACAGCCATGGCAGCAGCAGCAGTCAATAAAATGAGCTGGAAAGCAGCAGCTCAATCCACACTCTGACTCATGTCTAACAAGTACTTTCTCTCCACTAATCCCATGAGGGTTTAGATCTAAAGTATTTAGAAGCTGAACTATTTAGGAAGGCTCTGTTGAACACAAGTGAGTTCTGCTCCTAGCAGCTCATTACTTTCCCCTTACAGTAGCAGATTCCTTCCTGGACCAAAACTGTTTCCCCATTTCTCTCCAGCTTGAAGTGCTTCCTTCCTTGTCATTGTATCATGAAGAATTACAAAAACAGTCCCCATGTCTCTCTTTTATTAACACCTCTCAAATATTTGTGCAGTGATTTCATATCCTTCTTTAATCACCTCTGATCCAGTTTATACAAATTTAGTTCAATCAGTCTTTCATTATAAGTAATATTCTCCTGACCTTAGCTATCCTGCTTTGAACTTTCTCAGTATCTCAGCAGTGGGATTTTTTTTATGATGACAGCTCATATCAGCCCTACACAGAATATTCTGAGATCGCCCTGTACCACTGGGAATGAACTGGACATGAACAACCAGATAGAAGAAATAGCCTGAACCTCACAACCATTTCTATAACTGAGAAGGTGCTGGTTTATTCCCTCTTGCTCCCTTACATGTTTCCATTCTGCTGGACTCTATTATGAGGTCTAAATGGAGGCAAGACTGCAAATTAAAATAAGAGATTCAAACCTGGCTTCTGTTGAGTGAAGTTTTCATTCCTCCCAGGCCTATTCATTTATGTTCTGATTTCAGGGATTCAACACTGTGGACCAGAGAGGGCCACACACTAAATTATAAACTCTGCTGTTTAAAGCATGTGCTCTTCCAGCTGAAAGTTAAACCAGGTATTGGGCAAAACCCCACAATTATCCACTCTCCAAAGATACCCACATTCTACTAGGAGAGTCTTCATTTTCTGGGTCTGCTGACTCTTCCACCCATCTCAGCTGTACCTCCTCGAGCCTTGGCTTTGTCCCAGTGCCCATATCCAAGATGGCAGTGCTTAAAAGCTGTTCTTTTCCAGCCAAATTAAGTGTTTGTGCTCCACTAATCCCACGTGCTTTCCAGTGCAGCAGGGCTTTGCTGTAATTTGCCTTCTTTGTGTAACTATATTTCAGGTGTGTGTAGGAGTGACATTATTTAAGTTCATGTGAAATGTAAATAAGTCAGACACAGCTGAAAATGTATTTCCTCTGCCATCCCTATATTGTAGAACACAGTGTCACTTCATATTACTTTTCATTATGATAATCTTATTTTAAAGCTGACAGTCATGATTTAATATCCTTGAAAAAGCTTAAAAGTGAGAAGTGTACTCCAGCTACTTTTAGCAGTCTTAAGGAACCCCCTTTCCCAGCATTTGTATTGTCATAATTCAGATTATGAGAGAATCCATGCAGCTCCTGTACCTTTATAAATAAAACACACTAGGCAGGGAGCCTGGCATCACTCACTGAGATGGAGCCATAATGATATAAGGAATATATTTCAGCCCACCATGAGTCTTGTTACTAATCTGATGCCATCACATTGCAAGTTTTGGTGCTCACAGAAAAAAAATCTAAACCTGGATCTTTGTCATGTATTAATTATATCCACCCTCTATCCAACAAACCACTGGTCATAACAAAATTCACCTACAAAAAGTGAAAAATATTCAGAACAAGCCATCAAAAAAGCATTTACCCTAAGCCACATTCAGAGCACTCAGTGTAAAATAACTTCCAAATTACCTCCTTTCATGTGTCTATAACTCTTACAGAAGAACTTGCAAACTAGAACTGCAGCAATATATGCATTTTTCATCTCAGGTAATGGAAAATTATTGTTTTATGGGTCACTCACCAGCACTTGTTTCTTTGTGCCCAGCATTATAGAATTGTTTCAGTGAGGAGGAGGTTGAGTAATGTGAGTTCCAGCTGAGAGTGATTCAGATATGGGCACATCCAGCTCCTGCCAAGGCAGGAGGAGCCAAAATGCAGGAGAGCAAACAAACACCTGCTTCCCTCCCACCCACCCTCAGGTGTGACAACCCCTCCTTAGCACAGGCACAGAGCCACACCCTGCCCCTCTGCTCTCTCTTTTTGCTCTGAGGAATCAGGAGGCATGGCTGGGATAATTCCCCATGGTTCACTCTCCATGTGCCATTAAAATCCAACAGGAAGGTCAGACAATCCTTACTCTGAGCCAGGAAAATCAGAAATTACAGACAGCACTGCCCTGGTGTTGGTAGCTGCACAGATCTACATTTACTCGTGGTTTCTAAGAAACGTGATAAAGGCCAGTAATCTGGAAAAACTGTAAACAGATCAGCTCTCCACAGCTATTCTTTTGATAACACTTGATACACTCCTATGAATGACAGAAAATATTTACATTCTCAAGTGGATCACTCTCACACAGCCCATTTCTTGCAATGCTGATTCCATTTAGGGGAAGACACAATATCTGTGTTCAGAAACAATTCTGCTTCAAATTAACTGAAAAGGCTTTCAACTTATCAGGGCACTAATGAAGTGTAACCACAGAGAAAATGCAGCTATACACACATCCACATTCCCTCTCACACCCCCAAAAAATCCCAAACAATGCTCAAACCCTAAAATATGTACAACATTTGGAGGATCATCCTCAGGTTTGATTTGTTTGGGGTGATACACTACTATACCTGCTCTGCTTTAATTTTTACACCGTCACAAGATTATCCAAACACCTTCCCACACCAAAACCTGCCCTGAGGGTCATGAGCACTACAAGAGAATGTGTTTTCCTCAAGATAATGTGTTTTCCTGGCTTAGCTACTGAGACTTGTGATGGTTCACATTGCAGACATTGGACAAATAGAAAGAAACAAACATCTGCACACTTCGTATTTTCTTTGGAAATTTTGGTTTAGGACAATCTTTTTCACCCTGTAGATGTGGCTGCAGTTTCTACATAACTACCTGCATCTGGTTTGGTTAATGATTAAACTTTCATGTAGATTTATATTTTATACACCCTGAACAAACCAAAATGTGCTGTTTGGTGAGAGCAGGATGGTGATTCCACCACAGATGAAGGGCAAAGAAACAGGGAACAGCCTCAGCACAGGAGCCCAGCCAGCAGCAGCGAATTAAAGAACATAATTGAGATCCTCCACAGATCTAGAAAAATGGGGGATCTGAAACCATTTATTCACTCAGAAGCAGCTCCATGAGATGGAGCCACTTAGGGGCTGTGGCCACAGCTGAATTCTTTGTCAATGAGTTCCCCTTAGACACCAACATGTCATTGTCACGGTAACTGAGCTGCTCTGCAAAGGAATATTTGTAGCTGAAAATGAAGGGAGGAGGGGGGAATTAGTGCCAATGAAACAGGAGGAAAACCCCAATTTTCAGGTTCACCAAAAGCTTTGGAGCTCTCTCTGGCTTTCATGGTAACAGGCATTACTTTCCTAGCTGAGGAATAGTTACTTCTTTGGATTGAGCATTAGGGATTAATACAATACAAATAAGAAAACTAAGGAAAATGAAGTATTTTTTAACATTTGGAATATTTATTTAAGGCCATTTTTCTGTGAAAGAAAATCTTCTGTGTAGGTGGAGAATGCACTTCTCAGCTCCTTTAGGAAAGCTGACGTGTTCCCATGCTTTCCCAAGTAGAAACTGAGAAAAACCCTACAGTCAATTCCCCTCTAATTAAGACATCTCACACGAGTTTTTACTGCATGCAATAATTTGTAATATTTAAGAAACCAAACAGTATATTTAGATTTTTAAGGGTCAGAGGTCTGTTCAGAGTTATATTTCCATTTGATTGTGACAAATGAGCCACAGGAACTGAGGGCCTTCACTAATAAACCCTCTCTTAACACACTTATTTTTGGAACAAGCTGCTCTTTTTCCATTGTACTGTGCTAGAATTTTTCTCTGTAAAATTCTATTTTACATGCAGTGTAAAAATAAAAGGCTGAATCACATTCCAGAGATCCCTTTCACATTTAGGATAGCTGTCCTTCAACCAGGAAAACCTGCTTTGGACTAATCCATTAATATTTATTGATGCACACTATTTCCATAAAGTCCCATAAAGTTAGGGCATTTCTAGGAATGGGAAATAATTTTTCCATACAATATCATCAGAAATATTTCAAGAAATTCCAGCTTTTAAAGATTACAGGAGCACTGTGTTTAATGTTGACAAGAAAACTTAGTTCACTTAATCTATCAAAAAACCATCCTTTAATAATTCCTCTGAGCACTTATTTTATAGTTTTGTTACTCTGCAAACGGACAAGAATTTGTACTCCTGTTTTACTGTTTTACAGCTGTATAAATTCAGGTGAATATGTTTGAAAAAGAGTTTCATTTTTCTTCTCCTTAGGAGATCACAGCTGCTTCACTCACTATGATTAAAAAGGATTTCTAGTAACAGATGACAGAATATTAGAAATATGATCAAATCACCTTGAAACTTGCTTTTTAGACATAACTAGATTAATTTGCTGTTTGGACAACCCATGCACAGAAAACAAGAGGGAATGGATTTATTGGCACTTCTTTCAGATGACTTTCAAGACTACAAAACCACAGAGAAATAAAGTCACTCTAAATGCATGCTAATAAAACTTCACACCAACACTCATGATTGATGCTCCTTCTCTCCCCAAATTGATCCAACAAATCAAGAAAGAAAAAGAATTTTCAATGAAAACATAAAATATATTCACTGAAATTCCCAAGCTAAACTACATGCTGTAGACTCATGTTGAACATTGCATTATCCTCCTCAAACCCCTCAGGCCAAGCCCTGCCTTCCCTGAGCAGTTTTGTCACACAGCTCCTCCTCTGCCTTCAGCTGCTCCAGTGACCTCTGTGACATTGCCATCATCATCACCCCACCACCATTAATCCCTGCTTTCCCTGTGGTTTTCCCTGAGATCAGACTCTGTGGAACACAAGTGAGACCCAAGTTACACCTGGGTGAGGGGATTCACAGAATTCACAGAATCACTGGGTTCGAAGACACCTTCAAGATGATCGAGTCCACCCCAGCCCCAACACCCCAACTAAACCCTGGCCCCCAGTGCCACATCCAGGCTTTGTTAAACCCACCCAGGGATGGGGCCTCAACCCCCTCCCCAGGCAGCCATTCCAGAACTTTATCACCCTTTCTGTAAAATCTGTTTCCTGCTATCCAACCTGTATTTCCCTTGGTGCAGCTTGAGGCTGTGTGCTCTGGTTGTGTCAGCGCTGCTGGAGAAAGAGCCCAGCCCCAGGTGAGCACAGGCACCTTTCAGGAGCTGTGCAGAGTGATGAGGGCCCCCCTGAGCCTCCTTTTCTCCAGGCTGAGCACGCCCAGCTCCTTCAGGGGTTCCTCACAGGGTTTGTGTTCCCAGCCCCTCTCCAGCCTCGTTGCCTCCTCTGGAGGCACTCAGACATCTCAACATCCTTCCCAACCTGAGGGGCCAGGACTGGACACCTGGTGTGCCCTCACCAGTGCCAAGCACAGGTGAAGAATGCCCTCCCTGCTCCTGCTGGCCACACCATTCCTGATGCAGGTGGCAGGGGATGGTCCCCTCTGCAAACACAACCTTAGAATTACTCCAGGTTGGAAGAAGCCTCTGCAGCATCGATCCCAAGCACTCCCCAGCAGTGCCAAGCCCATGTCCCCAGGTGCCACATCCACACAGCTTTAAATCCCTCCAGGATGGGCACTCCCCACCCCTGCCTGGGCAGCTGTGCCAGTGCTGCACAACCCTTCCCATGAAGAACTTTTCCCCAGTTCCCAAACTGAGGTGATTTCCTAGGCCAAGGGTTGCTGTGCAGAGTCACCTACCTGTATGGGGCTCAATAGAAAAGTAAGGCTGTCCTTCCAGAATGCTATAAACCAGCTTGGCACTATTTCCATACACTGGATCATCTGCATCTGTAGCTGTTACTTTAGTAACAAAGGTGCCTAAATAGAAAGAATACACACAATTAATGTTTACACTCACTAGAAATTTGCATATCTTATTCAAAAACTAATTTGAAACAAAAATTCATTTCCTTGGGAGCTGTGTAACAATAATAAAAGAAGGAAAAATACCAGTAACAAGTTAAAATATTACTTGTGGAACAGAAACAAAACATTTTCCTTCAAGCTGATGAGTGCCAGCAGCCTGAATTTCTGGGTAAAATAAAAGCCCTTTTAGTAACTGTATTAGTTAAAGTTTCTTTGTAGAATGCATTTAAAGCTACCCAATAGATCTGTGTAGACTTCAAGCATTTGCAAAGGAATCATATCAAAGGGATACAAAACACAAGGTTAATAATACAGTATAATATGTTGCATTTAAGACTTGCAAATTCACATTTGAAAGAACTTTGCCAAGTTACAGAGACCAGACAGAAAAACAATAATAAAAAGGGTTCTTTTTTCTTCCCTTGGCTTGCAGCCATGATAATGATTTGATGTGGCCACAGTGACAGAGTTGGGACAACAACAATTGTCTCTGAAATGAGTCTCTGCCACTCAGGGGGCCATTGTTCAGCCAGAGTTATAAATTCCATACTCTGACAAAAATAAATAGAGAAAAAAAAAAAAGGAAATTACCCTTTTTATTTCTTAGACAACATAGCACTTGCCATTTCTGTAAGAAGCAAAATGGAATGAAATTTGGTTGGTTGCATTAAGGTTGCTGCAGAGAGGGTTTTTTTGGCTGACATTAAAGTATGATGGCGTTAATTAGGCTGACAATAAAGACAATATCTACAGAGGGAGAGAAAGCAAGAGAAGGAGAAAGGTTAAGGGCTGAATTATGTTCAGAAAGGAGAATAATTACAGCATCCACTAAAAAAATCACCCTTTCTGGATATGCTAATAAAAATAGCCTCCTGTTCCCTCTCTGTGTGTGCTGTGAATCCTGATCCCATGGCCCTTCAGGACAGCAGAGCAGAGGGAAGGAGAAGGAGATCCCTTTGGCACAGCCTTGGTCCTTGCCCTGTGCTCCCTTTTCCTGCATGGCAGCTCTGTGGGTTACAGGACATGTAAATTATTCCGAGAAATGTTTGCATATCCAGATACAATTTGCATAAAACCCAAGAGCTGCCATTCCACTCTT
>NW_005054519.1:619602-632831 GCF_000277835.1 Geospiza fortis
CTCAAACACCAGGGTAAGCTGTGGGGCTGCTTTGGGAGGGCAGGACTTTGGAGGATGGAGAGCAGCTCTCCTAGGGAGCACAGGTTCTGCAGGGACTGAAGCTGTGGCAGGTTTGCCACGTGGAACTGATGGGATAATTCTCAGTGAAGGGAATGTGGGTGGCAGAAATACATCTCACCAGAGAAAAAAATGGCTTTGGCTGCTATTGGTCATTAATTTTTTGTGCAAATTTACCCATTCTTACGGGGGAGAGTATCAGCAAAGGGAGGCAGAGGATAAGTGCTCCCCCAGCATCTCTCCTGGGCTCAGCAGGGGCCAGAGGAGTCCTGCAGCTGTGCACATCCCATGGAAAAGGAACATTATGTCACATCTCTCTGACAGACGCTTGCTGAACCTGTTTTATAAATATGCAAACTGTTCATGTTTGAAGCTTAACTGTATTTGATGCTTAAAGGTGATCTTACACCTAACCTTTAACAGAATAGTTTTTAACCTGTCATGGGGCCTGAGAAATTGAGTTTATCCTCAGCTTGGTGGTTAGTTTGTAAGGAATTAACATCAGAAATTTATTGTCTGCCCAGTGACAGCAACCAGGCAGTAACAGACAACTCCTGACAGCTGTGAGTGGGAATGATAAAGGGAAGAGGTGACACTTGTGGTGCCCAGCCCTGTGGCAAGTCCAGCAGCCTCAGCCTACAGGAGATACCCTCAATGTTCTCCTTCAATGGAGAGGGGAAGGGGGAAACAGCCCTGGGCACTCAGAGGCCATGGCATAGGCTGCAGGAATGAGGGGGTTTGCAGGAAGCAAAGTGGGGATGTGTCAGGGCAAAAGGCCCCGGGGTGGCTTGGCCACAGGAGTTACAGGGCTTGAGGAGCTGTAGCTGCTGGGGTTGTCTCACATGTTTGGTGCCTTGTGAAAGCTGATCTAGAACAGAGGCTGGACAGAGCTAAGGAATAAAGTGGGGATTTATTAGAAGGCCTCAATGATCCACCTTGGGCAGCACAAGAGCCCAGCCAGGGCTGCACCCAAGGTGAACCAGAATGGCCCCATAATGCACGGCCGGGCACGGGGTCTGTCACTGTGATCAGTTCTGCTCCATTTGCACCTTGCAGTTCATTGTCCCATTCCAGCTTTAGCCCATGCAGTCCCACCCTGGTTGTTTTCCTCTCTCCAGCCCACGGTGTTTGTGCTCTTCGGCTGAGATTTGGGTCATTTGTCCTTGGTGCCCAGCTGGAGCAGGAATTGTTTTGTCTCCCTGCTCTGTGCACAGAGCTCACCATCCCCTGATGTGAAGCTCAGAAATACACACTAAAGCAGCACAGAATGTGAAAAATATAAAAGCCAAAACCTGAGGCATCATTTCCCACCTGAATTTCTGTTGGCTCACCTTTTGTACTCACACCCATTAGCAGGGCTCTTTCTGCTGTTCCCACACAACCATCCCTCAGCCCAGCTGATCTCCCTGGACTCTCTGGAGCTGAGCCCCACCATCCCAGCACATCCCAGCACACCTCCAGGCTCCCTGCAGCCCAGGGCTGCTGTCCCAGGGTGACACCAGCCATGAATGCAGGCTCAGAGCTTCCTCCAGCTGGATTCAGGCTGATGTAGCAGCTGATGTGCTCATTTCTGTGGCTGCTATCATAAAACTGGTGGTTTGTAATCTCAGACAGAAGAGGTTTGTGCAGAACATCATACAATGGGACAGGGCTGGAAAAAGATAAGGCTCATCACAAAGTGAAAATTTTAGTTGGAGTATTTTATCGAGACTGTTTCATTTTGTTTCCATTATATATTTTATATACAAAGGAAAATAAAGAAATAAAACTCTTGACTTCTTGGAGATTGTGTTTGATTTTCCTAGCTGGCTCTCATTTCAAAGGCCTTCAGAAATAATTACATTGCTTGTTTAGAAAGATTTGATATATAATTTCTATTCTTATCTTACTTCACTTGAGAATTCCTGAGAATTTCTATAGATATTTATTTCAAGATTCCTAGACTTGAATGGATGCGCTGATTCTTTGATAAGCACTAAGTGCTCATTAGACGCTAAAGTTGAATACACCCTAATAAAAAGAGTTAATCAGTGTCTAACATTGCTTCCAATCCTGATGCTAAGCTACCAAGGTTTTCTTCTTGTGATATAAAATAATTCAATCACTTATTGAGATCCCAATTCAACTGAAGTTTATAAATGTATTAAAAATACATGGGCAATATGTGTGTCAGTATTTCCAGTCACAGTACACATAAGGCAGGGGAAAAGGCATAATCTTCTTTTTCTTTCCCTTACAGGTCACACAGTGTGATCATAATCTCACCTAATAAAATTAATGAAGGGAATGGACAACTGAAATATTCTCCTGCCTCCTAGAAATCCATTTCTCCCCCAGCCAGTTTCTGCCACTCAGCACTTAATTTCAGATCATCACACTCTTCTGAGGCCTGTCAAAGTCAGTCATTTGCTCCCAACCATCTTACTGATGAAAATTGTTTAGGGAAGATGTGAGCGATCATGAAACAGAAATTAAAGAAATTGCTTCCACTACTGAAATTAGCTAAGCTTTGGCATAGTTTAAATTTTATCACCTTTAATTTGATTTTTTTTTTTTGCTTTATGCCTTGAGTCAAATTTTCTGCAGGTGTGAAACATGCCACATTATGTTGTTCACACTGGCAATAATCAGTATATTTAGGAGCAAACCCCGTGCCCTCTGCAGCTGCAGGTGATGTTGCTAAGTCAGTGCTGCCCTGGTTCTCCTGCAATGTGCTCAGAGTTCACCAATCCCACTCCCACAGGTGACAGAACCTGGGCAAAAATAAGGTTTGGAAAGCTGAGAGATTCCTGATGGTGAAAAGCAAAGCAGAAAAAAAGGAACTCACAGTCACCATGGCTGTTTGTTAGCCAACCTCCACACCAGAACTCTCCAAGCTTTGGATTACCAATATTTAAGCAGGAATTTACCCCATTACTGACACAGCAGTTATAAACTACATGTACATAAATATTTTTTACAAGAATAGTGCACTTAAAGTTTTAAAGATAAAAATTTTGCATTGAAAAAGCTGTAAGAATGCAAGGAAGGGCATTTATTAAGAAAATGCTCTTGGAGAAACAACATTCTGGGTCCTGCTCAGCAAATAAACTGCTAAGGTTTCTGTTTGTGTTTAATTTTGACTGCATTTGGCTTGTGTTTGTAGCTTTGTCAATGCTACAACAAACTCATTTAGCCAGAGACTATAAATTTGAAATGGTGCCATTTTTATAAGAAAGCCACTATTGTAGTCCAAGTCACTGTTGTCCTAATTACAATAATATTGCAGTTTTATATAATCTGGCCCAACAACATAATCACTGTTTCTTTTTCCTTTATGTACCTAACATTGCCTTATGTAAATCAAACTCTTTTTTTTCTTGAGAGATGAGGCAAATGTTCAGATGTTCTGTTAAAAAACTTTGTGTGTTTTTTCCTCAGGTACACTTTTGCAATGCTAATGACTCTTAAATATGGATTTACCCACCATAAATATAGACTGCACAGAGATTCAACAGATGTTAATTAATGAACACTTCTAATGTGCTTTATCCATTAGCCATTGCTGATTGTTTTACTCTGTCTTTACAACAGGCCAGCAATCAGAGACACAATTAACAACAGAACTATTTTTATATGGCTAGGTGAGAAAGCCTGTGTGTGCTGGCAAACTAAGATTAAAAACCATCATAAAAAATAAGATGTGTGTGCTCAGCTAGTGCTTTTCTGTTGTTTTGGCTGTGGTTTTATGTGCAAGTCAGGGTACAGATTCTGCACATTAGTCAGAAAGAAGAATACATATGCTGCCACAGGGAGTAGGAAAGCAAATTCTTTTGGTGTGGCAGTGAAATGTGCCTACTGGGAGGAAAAAAAAATTCCAAAAAATCAAATTTGAATGTTCTAGAGGAGGTAATGCATAGTTGGTGCCAAGAATTTACATGAATCCATATTCAGTGAACAACCATTTTGTTGAAAGATTGTAATGGCTGGTAAAAATAAATAACATGACCATAATGAAACCTGGTGGGACCATGTTGTCTCGTCTTCCCAGGGACTTCTGGGGATTTTTTTTTTTCTTTCCTGATGCCCTTTTTGGTGTCACTCACTCTTTCTCTCCTAATCTTTCCAAATCTTGACAGGGTGAATTCTCCATTTCATTCTGAAGATCTGACGGGGTATTAGGAGAGGATTTGCATGACAGAGCCTCACCATTATTTGCCAACTCTTTTGTTTCCCTAAGAGCATCCTCAGCTTCAATCCTTCAGCTGGCTTTGGAGTTGGCCTGATGGAAGCCCCGCAGCCAGGGGTGGTCACACAAAGCATTGTTTGTAGCCAGCAGGTCAGATAAGCATTCTTTCCAAAATGAAGCCTTTTCTTCACTGTCCTTCTTTGCTATAATCTCACAGGTAGCATGACAGTTGTTGTCATGGTAACAATTTTTTATTGAATAAAACTGCAATAATCTCATAAAAACCTGCATAACTTCTTGACATGTAAATTATGACTGCCTCGAAGCTGAAGGAACTTATTTGTTTTCCATTGTTGCTCATTTTTTAAATGCAAAAACATAGTTTTAAGCCTTATCATCCTGCTTTATTGCATGAGACCATTTCTAAACACAAAACCTATGAATTAGAGGTTTCACTAACCAAATAAAGAAAATGTATATGAAATATGAATCCACTTAAAGCTCTACAGAACTTGTTAACATATGCAAATTACCCACATAAAATATCATTGCAAATCTTGGTGTTCATGCAGATATATAAATACATACACACACAAATTGTGGGAACGTTGCACGAGTGTTTAAGAGTTCTTGTACAGATCATAAGTTATTACTTCAGCCCTACCTTCTGCACACATATTTGAATGTATTATTAGTATTATTAGTATTATTAACAGCTACTTCATTGCCAAAGTTCTAGGAGTCCAATGCATGGGTCAGATCCCACAGGGCAGGAAGATTCTCTCCCAGAGACCCCAAGGACCAGGAAAGACAAACACAAACAGAAGAGAGACAAGGATCTTGTTGGACTCAACGATCCTTGAGGTTCCTTCCCAACCCAGGAATTCCATGATTTCTTGATTCTGTCAGGAGAGGATGTAGATCCCCCTGGAAGCAATGCTGCCAGCACATGGTGCTGCTGCTGCCTGACCTACAGGGCCTCAGAACCATGCAAATGTCAAGGACTGCTTTGGGGACAGATGACAGAGTGCATGGGGAAGTGTTTCACATCTTCCCACACTTAGAGGGAAGCATGAAAAAATAAAAAATTCTGCTTTTTAAGTGTCCAGTGGACCCTTAATGAATGAGGCAATAGATGACACCCTAAGCAGAGGTAAAGCATAGAGGTACAGGTCAGAACACTCCACTGAGGGACAAATGGGCAACTTGTGCTTGCCATGCTGGAGAAATAGGAAGGCCAGCATGCATTCTGCTGTTTCCGTGGCAGAATCCAATATGCAATCATTTCTAGAGGCAGAAATGAGAAAGAAAATTTGTGTATGGTACAGGTGTAATACTGGTATGTTGGTGATGAGAACCACATAAATACACAGATACAAGACTTTTCTTTATCTTCTGCAAAGAGAAAAACAACAACAAAAGCTTCCTTGCAATGAGAAATTGCACAAGGAGGAATAACTTCCCAAGGGAAATAACAGAATCCTCCTCAGTGAAGAGTTCACTCTCTTGCACAGGATGCTGGAATAATGTATTCTAAGGGAAAACCCTAGAAAGACAGGAAGATTAACTAATAGGGTAATTTGTCTTTCCCAGCTGTAATTTATTTGACTCTAAGTAGTGAAATAGTGTGATGCTGTCATGATCTTGTTTATGATGATTAAGGTAAGGAAGAAGGAAAAGCGGGTTATTCACACAACTCAGTTTTAGGCTCGACTGGCTAAATTAGATGCCTTGCTGCACCAGCTGCCTGCTCTACCTGAGGGAGGAAGACAGAATCATCTTCTCCTGGAATCCTACTTTTTTTTGGCTGACCAGAGAGGAACAGAAATTAAATTGGCCAGCTAATGTGAATGACTAAACTGCAGCCCTGTGAGTCCTCTCTTTTGTGGCTGTACCCAACACAGGCCACCCCAGTCTCTAATTCCAGCCCGCCAGGAACTGCAAGTGTGTGAATCTGACACTCCACCAAACAGGACAAGGAGAACCCTGCAAGAATTTCTGGTTTGTTTACATTAAATTCCATCACAGAATCCCAGAATTATAGAACCATTAATGTTGGAAAATCCCTCCCAGCCCATGGAGTCCCAGCTGTGCCCGACGTCCCCAGCCCAGAGCCCTGAGTGCCCCCTCCAGCCCTTCCTGGGACGCCTCCAGGGATGGGCCCTCCACCCCTCCCTGGGCAGCCCCTGCCAATTCTCTGTCCAAACACCTGTGTGCACTTATATACTCATATAGGCACCTGTCAACACTTTCTGAAATAAACTGCTACTGATACAGTTCATATTTTGATTTTGATATTAAACTCGAGTGACAAAACATTAGTTGTTTATTTTGCCACTTTGTTTTATATAAGTAGCTGACTGCAATCTCACTGAAATGCACAGAAAGAGAGATTTTCAGTACTTTACAGACCAATAGGAGATGGCAGATGCTGCCCTAAAGAATTGGTGATCTAAACCAAAGAATAATCTAAACTAAAGGTTTTAGCACCCAAAAATGTGGCTCAATGAAACAATCTGGAAGAATCTAACAGCTTGGTCTATAATAAATTATGTAGCACTATGCAGGAAAATGCAAGAAGCTATTTCTTGGGTCCGACAGAAAAATAATCCTTTCATACCTTTGAAACACTAAATGATGTTTATCTCCATAAGCAGAAGAGGTATCCAGGCTGCTTCTCCCAAATGTTACACATTTCTCAATGCTGGAGCAGATCCTTTAGGAGGCTAATGAAACCTTGAAAGAATGTTAATGTCATACAGTACATGCTTGAGTCAAAACCTCTGCACAAATGCATGACCTGCCTCATGTAACACAACAATGTTTGTGCAGATTGCTCATGTGCCGTTTTAAGGGCTTCTTATCATGTGAGGGAAATGGGGAAAACGTATTGTATGCAAATGTGTGCCTGCAGAAGTATGAGAGGAGCTGGCAATGCCTGGAGGAAGAGGCTGTGTGAGCAGGCAGGAGCGGCGCGGGCTGGCAGCTCCTCACAGCTGGATAATGAGGCTGGGGGAAGCGTGCCTGGGAAACCTAATCAACTGCATATTTCACCATTTCTTGTCTGCATAAACTAATTGTTTTGGAACTCTGATGCTGCCTCTTTAACATAACATTTTGGAATCAGAGATAGTCTACAACGGAAATACATATTCTGATGTAATGATGCAGATTCCTCCCTGGCAATTATGCTGGCTGATGTTACCTGGGTTTACCTGTGTGGATCTAACAAGAAGGGACCTTCTTCCTTTTCAGCTTTAAGGCTGGCAGTTCTTTCTTGCTACAACTTATGAGATGGTGCCATTAGAGAGCCTGCAGGTATTCCTTTGCAAATTCCCCTGGGTGGCTGTTTGTTAGGATTAGTGCATGGTTTGAAACATCACAGGCAACAGCAGAAGGGTAAAACATATTTTATGTTTGGCTTAAAGAATTAAGTTTTCCTTTAATGCTATTTTTTTTATTCTCCCTTTAGATATCACCCTCGCTATAGAATATTAATTGATATTTGTGAGAGAAGTGGGAAATAGCTCCTCTTCTGTTCAGGACTTTTTGAAAGACTGCTTGTCTGTAATCAATTGACTATTTCATCAGCATTCATTCTGCAAGGTCCCCAGGCAAAGGCAGTAAAATTGGATGATCACTGTACACTGTATTACCAAGCAGAAAAAAAAAGGTACTGTAAGACTTGTTGATTCCAATGGAAGTTTCAGGTTATGCTCAGGTGTATTGTAAAAAAATAGAAATAAATAATAAAGCAGCCTAGGCTGTTTACTGCAGAAATTCTTTCATTTATGACTTTGTGTGGTGAGAACAGAAAGTGGCTGATATCATCTCTCAGCTTTGATGCTCTGCTGGCTTTGTTTGGGAGAGTGAAGCCTGGAGCTGTAACCCAGGGTGCAAAAGCAGGCTCTGAAATATTGTCCCCCCCAGGCCACTGCAGGGCCAGCAAATGGCAGCAGAGCCCTTCTGAGCCCCAGGGAGGGGCACAGCTGAATCAGCTGCCCAGCAGCTCCAGGGCTGGCTCCCGAGGAAGCCCTGCTGACAGCAGCTCCACAGGCAGTTGTGAGCTGTTCTCACTGGAAAACAGGAGCTGCAGATTCAGCACTTAACCAAAGACAGAGGTGTCAGCTCAGGGCAGGGTGGGGAATGACCAGTGCCAGAGAACAAAAAAAAAGGATCCTGAATTGCATCTCATTTTGCCAAATTTCAAGTGTGTCCATCAGAGAGATGTCTAACACAGGCCACTTAATGAAGAATTTCAGGAGTATTGGTCCCTGATGTTCCAAAGCCAAATCTTCATGCTAGCAGAGGAATAGAAATTACAGTAATCAAAGTTTCTGTGAAAATATTACCACACTGAACTTAATTTTCTGACCTAGAACTTTCTACCTTTTGTGGTGAGACATTGTCTATATTTTCTGTGACTGAGAAAGGTGAGGTTATGCTCCAGACCAGTTCTGTGGCATTTCACAGAGCATCAGTCTGGCAGGACCCTGTGCTGCTCCACTTCCTCTCATCCCTCTGTTTTCCACTTAGGCATCATCCCCCAGCCAGCAACAGGCTGATGTCACCAGCCAAGCTGCTTAGAAAAATGAGATAACACAACTTCAAAGCCTGCAAAACCAAACCATACCACTCTTTGAAACATCTTTTTTTTTTCCCCTTCAAAATTTCACATTTGAGGAAATTGTGAAAAAATCCATGCTGAGAATAGATTTAAACTTTTAACCAGAAGAGAATGCATCAGAAACCTGAGTCAGAGACTTATTTTCACACAGTCACAGAACACAAACACGGTGACACATTTGATATCTACAAATGGAGGCAACCACAAAGGATTTCAGAAGCAGAATATCTGCAACAAGCACAAGATGTCTGTGACTAGGAGTCAAGAGAAAGACCCACAGTAGGACAGATTCTTGTAGGTACACAGGACATTCACCTAAGACTGCCAAAATTTCCTCTGCTCTGCCATCACATGATCAATATGTGACAGCTCTGTCTGTCTGTCCTCATCCCAGAACTGGAACATGATGGAAAGATTATTTTCTCTATTTGGAAGAACTCCATAAGGAACTATGTCCTCAGTTCTGATCCCAGCAGATTTTTCCTGCAGAGTTTATCTTCACTATGTGTCATCTGCACAACTTTCCTTCATGCCAAGGGAATGCACGTGTGCAAAAAATGGACAATTTGTGACAAATTGCTGCCAGTGAATGGAGAGGAAGAAAAGCAGTGTTTGTTTCAGGAACCAGCACACAGCAGTAGCTCCAGATCTTGCACAGGAAAGTCAGGCCTTGCCCCAAGGACCAGACAGTGCCTTCAGAACCTCAACACTCAAGCACTTCCTGGCATTGGCATAAAGTACTCGGAGCAATCCCACAGATTTCAGTAATTCTGTATTGTCAATTAACTGGTTCAGTACAATAGAACAATATAGAGGGATAACTGAAGGATCAGCCTATAAACCCCTAAAGAATATTAATTTCATCCTGGTCCTCGAGCTCATAATGAGCACATAAGAACAGTAAGAAAGATAATGACATTTTTGATCGGACCTCGTGAGAAATAAAAGCACAGAAATAGCAGCAGGTGCTCAGAACTGTGTTTTCTCAAGGCTCAACAGCCAGTCAGGTTAAGGAACAGCCACCCAGCCCTGGTGTGGAATGTCCTGAGCCCTTCCTGAAGGTTGTGTGTGACCATTTTAAACACACACACACTCTCACCAAAGAAATCTCACACAAAGCTCCTCGGTGCCACAGCTCCTGTGTGTGATTATCCACAAGAGGAACAGGTGGAGGAACAAGACTACATGAAAATATACTTTCTTTTTAACAGCTGTTATACTGTTGCCATATTTTACAAGATCTGCTGGGTTTTCCCTTAGCTTTTGCACTGCCTTTGCATTTACCCTTTGGGCTAATGTGTACTTGACCCCTTACTCCACAATTTTGTGACAAACTATCATTGATTTAACAGTCATGCTCAGTGCCTTAAAAATCAATGATAAAAACCCCAGCAAGACAGCATGGTTGATCTTGATGGCATTTCAGGTCAGGTTTTTATCACAACTTTCTGATTTGTCAAGTTATTTTATCACTATTCATGTCAGACATTGCGTGTTGATTTCATATGGAGCAGATTTTGTCCTTCTGCAAACAATTTGTAAGTGGAAGAGAATAAATATCTTTGGGAGAACTGGAAAAGAAAGCTGCACTATGTAGAGTGGTCCTAATACACCTGGCTGGAATAAAGAACTCTGCTCTGCTTTAAAAAAAAAAAAATGATAGAATTTCATATCTGCAGTGGTGTAATCAAGGGCAAACCTTGATTCAAGGGAAAACATTCCTAAGTAGATGTGCTTGTGCCAAAACTGAAAATTGATATTCTGACTCAACTGAAAGCCGAAGCCCTTTCCAGTAAAGGCCTTTCATGGAAGCATTTAAGGACAAAAAATATTTTTATTCTAAGCTTTTCCATATTGTTACTATTTTCAAATGGCAAAGGCAAAAGCATTTCTAGAGCAATGTCAGACTGAATGCCACTGTGTCTATTTTTTTAATGACTGTCAGGAGAAGCCTTAATATTTGGAAGTTATTAAGTTTTCCTGTTTACCTTAATTCAGGCAAACTATGAGAGAATTCTCTTCCCTTCTGGCTTTTGTTCTTTTTCCATCTGTGTCCTTTTTTATTTCACCAACACGTTTGTCGCTCTGCTTCAGTCGTCTCCTGCCTTTCAACATGACACTCGCTGTCTAAACACTCCCGGCTTCGCCGAGAGCGAAATCAAGAGATTTCACTCCTCATTCCTCTCCTGAAAAAAAGAGTTCCCAAAACTCTGCTGTCAGGAGACAATAGCCACTTTGGCTCCCATTACCACCCATGCACGTGTTTTGGGGAATTAGTGAATCTGTGTGTAGCTGAGAAGGTAACACAGAAACAGAACATGCTCAAGGGAAGGTGTGGGTTTTTTTTTTTCCTTTTTTCTTTCTTTTTTTTTTTTTCTTTTTTCTTTAAATAAGCTACAGAACTTGTTCCAACTACCCTTATGGATCTTCTAAGCTTGCTCATTCATTTACATAATATTCTGTCTTCGTTGCAGGCATACAGAGCTCACAGACAAATGGGGAGGGGAAAAAATAGAGTCTTGGGGTTCTTACTCCCAGAAGCACAGATAAATCTAAATCCTTTTTTTTTTTAAGGTTTTAACTGAATTTCTACCCCAGTGTGCCCTTTTAGGCTTAAAAGTGATTAAACAAGATTTACAGAAAAAATTAAATTATTTCCTGTTTGTAATACTTGTCATAACTAAGTAATTCCACAGATTTCACTTTTTGATCTTTAATTCTTTAAGAAAATTAATATCATAATTAAAAGATTAAAGTGCACAGTTTCACCAAAGAACATATTCTCGATATACACTATTAGCTTTCACAAGCAAATTCATCATTTTTGGAGGTGGGGAGCAGGGCTTACCATGGTAGATTATGTGGGAATTACAGTAAAAAAAATTCAGTTTTGTTCTCTCAAAACTTTTCTTTTTTTTTTTTTTTTGGGAATGTGCTGGTGTCTTTGCTCAGAGAGAGAAATAAATGATTTCAGAATAACTCTGAGCGCAGTGGCGCGGCCGGCAGCGAGCGCGAGTGTGGGAGTGTGTTCTGCACAGACAGCTGAGAAGTGAGCAGCACTCCTCCCAGAGAGAGCTCCGGGTAATACTGATCCTCTGTGCACCAGCAGTGGGAGGAGAGCCATGCAAATCCTTTTGTTTCAGCAGGGAAGCAGGATTTTCCAGAGAGCACTGAAACACAGAGTAAAAACCAAGCAGGGGACGCAGCCGTGGCCACGTGTGGCTCTTGGATGCTGGCGCACACACAGAGCCCCACATGGGCTGGCACACACTGCAGGTAGGGACAGAATCCCAGAACTGGGGTGGAGGGGGCCCTAAAGCCCATCCAGTGCCACCACTGCCATGGCAGGGACACCTCCCACTGTCCCAGGCTGCTCCAACCCCAATGTCCAACCTGGCCTTGGGCACTGCCAGGGATCCAGGGGCAGCCCCAGCTGCTCTGGGCACCCTGTGCCAGGGAACAATTCCTTCCTCACCTCTAATCTAAACCTGCTCTCTGCCAGTTTGAAGCTGGTTTTCACATCCCCATAGCTTTTCATTCCCGTTCTAGATAGTCAAAATAACACCTGACATTCCTATAGTACATCTCCTCTAGCCAGGAGCATGAGACCAGGTCTAAGGCACCTATCAGAAAAACTGCATTGTCTTAGAATCTTAGAACAATGAAAGGTTAAAGTCTTCATCTGTATTTCATGCATTGCCTTCCCCTGAGGCCCAAAAATAAAATGCCTTGTACTGCATCCTCATTACATAAGCACTATATATAGAGAGCATATGAGTTCCTCTTCTGTTTCAGAGCAGAAAATTGATATAAGCATTTTGAGGAAGGAAAATGTTCCCTTCTTGGCACCCCAACACAATACTGAACACTGCCTAGTGATGTCTGTGTTGTACAAAAGTCAAGGCAAGAAATTGGCAGTGGGTGGAGATCTCTTTAAGGGAATTAAGTAAGTGGATAATGGAAGTGAAATACCCTTAGTGAAGGGAAAGTAAAAATTCCTTGAACTCTGTAAGGAGACAATTCTCTTTTTTTTGGTAAACATTACAGAAGAGTTAATCTAATTTTAAGAGGGCTAAAAAAAACTTCAAAAAACCTGAAATAATTTACAGAGAATCTTTTCCTTCATCTTTTGATGTTGCTACCTGTGGGTGAAGGGAAGAAAGCAGAAGGAAATAGTAACAGCAACATTAATGAAGGGTCACACTCTCATATTCCACTTTGCAGCCTTGACATTTGGTTCCATCAGAGATTAAGACACAGAGTCCACTGCCTCTATTTCAGAGACTTCACACTCACTCCTGTCCCATTAATGCAATCAGGAATATTCTCTGAGTTTTGAAGAAACAGAAGAGAAATAAATTTTGTTTCTCAACAAAA
>NW_005054519.1:632841-665781 GCF_000277835.1 Geospiza fortis
ATGCATGTTGGTGCTTCTGTAGAGCAGCAACTTGGAAACTTGCACTCCTAGGAATGTCCTGTAAAACAGCTGGAAGGGACAGGGATCCTAAGGGATAAATGTGCAAAACTCTCAGAGTTACAGTAATAAACCCCAGACCTATCAGACAATCTATTGCAAATCTCTATCACATAGGTTGTTTTAGTAATGGTAACAACCATTTTTGTTGTTAGAACACACTTGCTTTTGGACAAAACTCTTTTGTGCAGCCTAAGAAGCCATAAAAATGTGGAACTTTGTAATTTCAGAGGCAGTTCAGTGTCTCTCTTTTCCCCAAGATCCTTGGGGAACAGATGAAACATTTTCCTGTAGAGCCAGTCCCTTTGGCTATTCCCTAAACTACATCCAGCCATTGGTTATTTCTGCTACAATGATTTCTATAATCCTCTTTAATAGTTTTCCTTTACGAAGTTTTAACTTTTAATTCATCTCTCATTACCTTTCTTCACATTTTCCCCTCCTTTTTCACTCTTTCTCCATTCTTACTTTACCTCTCTTTCACTAAAATTTCATCTTTTATTCCCTTACTCTTATTGCATTTACCATCTTTTAAAACTCATGTTAACAATTTATTAGATTTTTCTTCATCTCCTGATTAGTTTCCTCTCAAAGTTTTCCATTTTGGGTTTTTTTTCTCCTCTTCTTTACAGTGAATACTGCTTGGATAAAGGTCATGTATTTATCACAGAATGTAAATATGCACAGATATAAAATATTTTTATAGAGGCTTTGTGATCAGAAATCATCTTTTCTTTTCTTTTCTTTTTCTTTTCTTCTTCTTCTTTCTCCTTTTTCACCAAAAACACAACATAAATCTCATTTACATAAGAAGTGACAGCATTCAAGTTTCCTTCCTCCTTCGCCCATACTGTTTTGTTTTGGTTTGCTTTCCTATTCTGATTTTATTTAATTAAGTCATTTGCTCACCTAGAGCTTGGCTGAAATATCTTCTGAAAGCAGGTCCATATTATGTTTGTGCTGCTGTATAATTAAAAGTAACTCAACATATACAAACGTTTAAAAACTCAACATATAAAAACTCAACTTATAAAACTACGGTTTAGTAAAAGAATTGAAATGCAGGCTGAAAAATTCACATATCATTTTTGTCACAATGCAGATTTCAAAATCTGCAGAAGCAGAGTTGATTTACAAGGTGAAGCCTCAGGTATGACCATGCAGTCAGCACTCACACTTGTATTTGACATTGACTTGGTGGAACTCTGTGCTGTGAGTGAGAGGATGGTTCTGGCTCCTCACATTCCTCCTCTTTTTAGCTAAATAACAGAGAGTGGTGTTTTTGAAACTTTGTGATAGGATGTTGCTTTATTCCACAAAGTGCCTTGGCACTCCTTCAATTACCTTGCTTTGACAGATGTAGACAAATCACTGAAAAGCACATTATCCTCAACCTAACACTAAAGTGCATTAGAATTTCCTCTGCATTTCACGGCCAGATTTTGATGCCTTTGCTTATGCTGAATTTTTATATTGCCCTAAAATGGATTCTCTTGGTTTGGTAGGTTTGCTTCCCTTTGGTTTCAGTGACAGCTGAAGATGAGCTGCACTCTATATGTGTCCTGGGGAGTGTCAATATCTGCCTCTGTAAGGATGCTCACTTGCACACACAGGGGCAAACTATGCAGAAAAGATTCTAATATATTAATCCATGAAGAAAGAGATTCACACTAATCCGACAAAATGAATAAATATAAGTAAAATATATTAAGAAGATTATGTTCTTCTCCTTTTTCTTTTCTGCTTTCACACAATTAATTTCCCTTTTCACCATCTTTTTCCACAGCTTTCTCTGCTTTTCCCTTCCATCATCCATGCAAATCCTGTGGCTAATTGGTTAAGTCCACTCTACAGACTAACCATCAATTCCCAGACACAACATCTTTCATTTCAATGTTTTTCCCTGATTACAGTTGCACTTAGAGGAAAACAAATAAGTATGTATCAATGCCCTGCAAGTGTAGGAAAACAACAAACAGATAATTAAACATCAACAAAATATCAATAGGATTAAAGCATCATGCTGGAGCAAATCTTGATAAATCCTTCTCAATAACAATTCTCTAACTGCAGTGTCAGAAGGGAAATATAAATTTAGCCCATTAAAGTGTTGTTGGACAAAGAGACATTAATACAGCTGTTAATCATTTCCTTACTACTGAGGGACTCGGCTATTGTGCTGCAGATGAAAGCTCTGGCCAAGAAAAGATTTGAAAATATGCAAATGAATGCTAACAACATAATAAATACCTTATTATTCATCACCAACTCAACAGCCTCCTGGCACAGCCCAGGCTGTGAGCAGGGAGAGCTCACACATACGTACCCACAACAGACATTTCTGGCACTGTGGCGTGGTAGGGGCCCTCCACAAACTCAGGAGCATTGTCATTGATGTCCTGCACCTTGATGATGAATTCTGAGGGGGGCTCCAGGGGCTGGTTTGTGTCCCTGTCCACAGCCTGGGCTGTCAGGGTGTACTCAGCCTTCTCCTCCCTGTCCAGCCTCTTCATGGCGTGGATGTCTCCAGTCTTGTCGTTGATCACAAAGATGGTTCCAGCTCCATCTCCTGACAGGATATATTTGATTTTGCTGCTGCCAGGATCCAGGTCTGTGTGTAGCTAAAAAGGAGAAAAAGGAAAAAAAAAAAACCAAAAACACATTTTAGAGACAAAAAAAAAATGTACACAAGGAATTTGGGTTTGTTTGTTGGTTTTTTTTTTTGCTTTGGTCTAACTGTACATTTTGTCAGCTGATCCTTTGTGCTTCAATCCCAGCACCAGTGATCCACAGCTCAGCTTGAACACACATGGAGAGCAGGGATTTGTATGCATACTAATCAAAAATTGATGCAATCATAGGCATAATTAGACTTTCTATTTAAAAAGCAGCTGTTATATATACATTTTAAATCCTCATTCTAAAATGTAAATGCCTTCAGAACCATTATCAGTCCAAATGTACAAGTACAAAATGTGCCTAACCTATTAGATGAAAGGGTGAGGGAAGGGTTAACCATAACATATGTTTTAATCTAACCTCTTATTTTTAGTTATTACTTTCAACTTATTTCCAGGTGACTGGAAATGGTTGAACACTGGCATCTATGGAATCTTGTCACAGACAGCAGTCAGAGAAATTAAAAACCCTATCACAACTCAGATCTTTGCAGAACCTAAAAGGTTCTAAGATCTTTATTCCAAAAGTATGTTCCCTGGTAGAAGAACCCTTGCACACATCTTCCCATTCTCCTCAAAGCCCCATCAGTAAAAAAAAAAAACTATTAAATTTGTATTTGGCTTTAAAAAAACAAGAGAGAATTATAATAAACTGAAGCAGTATGAGAAATACATTATTTATTTTTAATGTTTTTATTAATTAAAAACCAGGGGACAAAGGACTTTCATTGATTTTTTGGTAGGCTCAGAGCCAAACACTGCATATCAGATTATCTCCAATAATTTTTAAGTTGTGAGAATGGGAATTGGTTGGATCATATGTATCACTGTCAACACATTCAAAAATACAGGATAATAACTTGAATACCCAGGATTAGGGGTTTAAATTCTGTTTACTGTTAGCTCCAACACACTCAATATGATCAATAAGAAGTGAATAACATTATTAAAAATGTAACTTGCATCTATTATTATTTATCTCTGCCTCACAAAAGACAGTCTGAAGGAAATATGTACAACTTGCTTAGGTTGAAGCATGAGTTACAACCAGCACTAAAGACCTTTTCCTGTTTGCTCATTCTGTGCAGACAGCTCAACAGAAGTTGTTGCTGGTTATGCATTTTACTCTCAATTGATAGCAGGGGTTGCCAGGGCCAGGCAGCAGCATCATTTAGAATAAGAGCTGGCATTAGGATATTAAAATAAGTGTGGAAAAAAGCCTTGTAACACCGGCTACAGCCAAACCACAGGAGATTCTTATGGCACAAGTGGCTCTGCAGGTCCTTCTGCCCACAACTGTTCACAAACAGTTGTATCTACAGCTCACCTGTTCAGGAATTCAGCTGTTCGAGGGCTCAGCAAACACAAAGCTCTGTCTGTTGCAATGAGCACAGCGGACAGCAGCAGCCAGGGCTGATTTCCCTGTTCATCTGGCTTGTTACAGACACAAAATCCTGGCCACCAGTGCATTCACTGCTCTGCAATAATGGCACAACTCCCACGACCCACACGAGGTGTAAACTCATGCTCTCTGTTTTGCTGGGCAGCATTTTATTACCCCCACCATTGTTTTAACAACTTTTTCAGAGCACTTTAGCTGTGAATATGCATGACTCAATCCAGTTCACTCTTCCTACCCAGCCCACAGGAACGTACACGGAGATGTCAAGTGACAGCTGAGTCCCTTTTCCAAAGTTCAATCTGCTTTTCTTTTTGCACCTGCCATCAGCTCCTGCTTGAGAACAATCAGCCCCATTTACTGAGGCGCTGCCCTCTCCTCTTGGTTGGTGTCACAGTTTGGTCTGCTCAGAAAGTTAACACAACTCCTTTTGCCTTTAAGATTATTGTCCTTATGACCCTCATTTTCAGAGCCCCAGAGCCTGTAAAGATCAATCCAGAATCTGTGTTTTAAACAGATTGTTTATAATTTAAGCATCTGTTTGCTCCCTGAATAAAATCTATATGGCATTAACATTGCATATGAAGGTTTTGGCCGCATGTTCAGAGCTGAGTTAGAGTGATGTAATATCACAGCATTGTCTGGACACCCACAGCTCAGCAGAGGAACTGGGAACATCTCAGCTCACCCAGCCACACAATAAAAAGCTAAAATCTGAACTTCTAAGAATAAACCAGATATCCCATATAGATATTTGAGAAGGCTTAAACATTCTAGAATTTGCTATTTGCTAATAACTAAGAGAGGCTGGCTGTGTAATCTCAGGTTTTACCCATAATATCCAACAGCAGTTATAGTTCATAAATCAGTTCTGGTAGATATTAATGCAGAGCTATAAAACCTTTGTAGTCCCAGTGATATACCAATAGTTAAAATGATAAAAATGTCTATTATTACCATTAATAAGATTTCCTCTAATAAGTTAAATTCCATTGTATCAAAAGCAAGAATTGCCATTTGTTATTCAAGTATTGCTATTTGAAACACTACAAGGTGAAGGGCTAAACATAAAGTACAAGAGATAGGAGCATCTTGTAATATTAAAGTTGAAACTAAGTCTGATGAGTGGAAGATCAGTTTTTTACCAAAGATTTATAATGGGAATTTTTTCTCTTTTTTTCATGTCTTGTGTTTTTTAATTAAAAAAACACAAGACATAAATGAGGCATTTACTACAATCTATGGGAAGCATCCAAACTGACTTAAATAATTAAGATAACTTTTCTAGGTTTTGAAGTCCTTACACTCTAATATCAAAATATAATAAGAAATTACCTATGGAAGAGCCACTTCTCCAAAATCACTTTATTGTTTAGATTTAAGATTAAGTCATCATCACCTACTACAAAGTTATATCACAGACTGAAATCTTAAGTCAGATAGCCCAGCATTTTTCCCAAGTAATATTTCCTCTCTCCTACCAGACATGAATGATAATTTACTGCAAGAGTCAAGCTTCAGCAAGCTGTGTTCGTGTGAAGGGTGAAGATCATTAAACACATAATTATATAGGATCTAGGTGAATGATAGAAGGGCAAAATGAATATGAGAAATGAACAGTGCTTTCTGCTCAAAAAGCCTCACAAAATGTAAATATGAAGCTGCTTTCCACATCTGCAGGCTTTATTTGCTGCACCTATACTTGAAAGCTGACCTTTCTCAGAGCAACATCCAGATGCAACAAGAATTTCTGCTTGAAACAGAAAATGTCTGTGTCTGCCCCAGTGTCCCACTGCCAGAGAGCACCCCAAAACAAACAAACACACACATTTACTGGAGAACCTCATCTCGTTCAGAGAGAGGTAAAATCACTTCCATTATGTGAGATTCACTTCATTAGACTTCAAAGGAAGTGAAATCATCTTCCTCCATCACTGCCCTACCTGGAGGACTATAAATCCACACACCTCTCTCTCTTACAGCAGCAGATTCAAGTCCATCACCCAATTCATGCCTGGATTTATGGAGACAGGAGTGACTTTGGAGCAGCTCTGAGTTTTAATGGTGATGCAGATGCCCTGTATTAATACCTTACTAATAGCTCCCCTGTAGCCTCAGCACAGATCATTTTTTTCCCTAAAAAAATTACCTTCATTCCAAATGAACCCTCAGACTAGAGCAATTTCTAGTCTTTATTAATTCCTTTGCTGTTCTATCTGATAATACAGATGGTAATAAATGAAGCCAGGACTAACAGGAACAGCACACACAGGGTGCTGCCACAAAATTAACATTGTTTTCACTAATGCATGTCTAAAAGTCTTGCCAACACACTATCCAAGGGTATAAAATGCATTTATAGTCTTTCATGTATATACATTGCAAACATGTATAATTAAAATCCATGCCAGAGAAACTGCAGAGATGAAACTGATTCTAAGAGCCTCTGTATTCTGCAGATGCAAAAGTGTTATTCTGCAGTAAAACACAACTCCAGGAGCGTGGGACTGTTATTAAATTTTCCTATTCCATAACTCTTTGTTCAGCATATTTCAAACAAGGTTTTCTTAGCAAGTCCTTGGCTACAAACTGCATTAGCAGCCAGGGATTTAATGCATGGACAAAGGCTGGGAGCGAGGTTGGTGAAGCTCCTTTGCAATTCTGAGCAGATGCAGGAGCCTCCTCTGCAGATGGGAGCTGTCTCACCTGCTCTCACTCAGCTACCTGGCAAACCCATGGCAGCCAAAACAACAGGTTGCTCAGCACAAAGAATTCCATGTGTTCACCATCAGGGCTGGGCCATGCCCAGATGAGCAGAAAGCTGTTGGTTTTCCTCTGCAGGAGGATTAGGCACTTCCAGCCCTTTTAGGTGTGTGGTGCTAATGCACAACTTGATACACAACAGCCCATAATAGATCCCTCATCAGTGGGAGGAGCTGTAATCCTAATTTCCTTGTATCAGTAAAAAAAACAAGCATAAATATAGAGATATTTCATGTGGGGAAGCATCTACACATTATGAAAATGCTCCTGGACATTTTTAATTAAGCCAAGAGAAGGCGGTATTATGTCGTCAAGTTTTTATTTGAGTTTGTTAGAAAGTAATTAATTCATCTTCATGTAATTACAAGGGAATTACCCCATACTTGTTTCAAGGGAAAAGGAATCATCTGCCCTTAAAACTTCATTTTAAAATTTGCATCATCCTTGCCTGTCCTAACTCTGGAATCTTTTCTTTTAAGGGTGCCTCACTGATTTTCACCTGATGTTTCACAGACACCAGCACAACGCACCAGCACTGTCCTGATGCTTCAGGTTCTTCTTCTATTTTTTACCTTTGCCTTGCAATAAAATTCCTCATTTATGAGGCAGACCCCATTTAATGGACTTTGAGATGGAATTTTCAGCTTTTTATGACTCTTTTCTGAAGCTGCTGGCTTCTAAGAAGCTCTCAGTCATTCTGTGAAAGTATGGAAGGGTTTTAGTGACTTTTACAACCATTTTATATATATATCAAAAACTGTATGCTGGGCTTCAAAATGCTTTCAAAAACTGTAATGCACCTTACTCTTCAGTTGTTGCTTTCTGTACATGGCTTTGCAGGGATGATTTTTTCCTAAAAACATGAACCTCTTTAGGAGTTACAGAAAGTTTTTCTCTGTATTGTTGATGTGCTCTGACACATCATGGACAATGAACATGTTTATTGTTGACCCATGGTTTAAAGAGTCATTCCTAATTAAATTTTTATAAATAGATTTGATTCACTTCCATACAACACAGAATTAATAAAGTGAATTTAATTTCAATTTAATATTTCAATCTTTCATTTTCTCCATGGATAGGCTGGTCCCATCTTTAGTAATGGGAATTATAAGTGGTGAAGAGGAGAATCAAATATTCTGCATTATTATTCAGGGTAATGACAAATTGGGGCACAGAGCTGATGCTCTTGACATAATGTCAGTCCTTGAACACTTTCAGAAGGGAAACAGACATGTCCATGGATGACAAAGGTTCCATTTAAGATCCAGGAATCATGTAAGTTGAAGCCTCTGGAGTAACTGTCAAAGAACATTACTGCTCACACTTCTCAGCTGCAGTTTCATAACCAGATTCAAAGGGAATTAAAGCAGTAATATCCCTAACAATTCAAGAGTGTAATCTCCGCTTTTGTCTGCCTCAGTTTCCTACCGTGTCATTTGAGTATCTTTGATTCCAGATGGCTTCTTTTATGTTTCTGTTTATTCTTTGCTACTGCTTTTTTATTCTATTTGATTTGCTAATTTTGTCTCTGTTTATATTTATGCTGCAACTGTGCACAAATGACTTTTCATTGCTTACCTTTTGGTATCATCCCACAGTACACTGGAGTGAACTGCTGTTTGAAAACTGCAGACAAGCCTGGCTTCTAACAGTCAGGTTATTTTAATCCACTGATTATGACCAGCTGATGCAAGGAAAGAGCTCAGGAACCTGCCTGAATCTTGATCTGAATCCTTCCTGGTCACAGTGCCATTGGTCCTTTCTGTATCATTTATTGCCTTCCTCATCAGGATGATTTAACAATCTTTAATATCTAATTTTGTTTAATGTCTTGGGAGAAAAAAAAATACAGCTCTACTTGTTTTTACAGGTGGGGGGAGCAGAGGAAGGAATAAACCCACATTCAGTCTCACAAAGACTCACATTAGCAAAAAACATCCAGACCGTGGGACTACTCAAGGCATTCTTAGACAGCTTCATGCATTTATCTCCAGTTAATCTCCATGCGAATTTGCAATTAGAATTTTTAGATATTTCTGGTGCTGCTTCACTGTTGACAGCCTAGGAAGGAGGAAAACATGTCCCCAGATTCAAAGCCTTCCCCAACTCCCCAACCCCACCTGTGGTTGTGATGGTGACAAGGACAAGGTGCTTTGTTCCCACCCAAACCCGCTCTCAGCCTGATTTTTCCTGCACACATTCCTTACATACCTTGCTGTTTCTGAGTCCTTATGTTAAGCCAAATGATAGCTAAAGCTTTCTGTTTGCCTAGCTCTGGCCTTGGCCCTTTCCATTTGGGAATACCATCTGTCCTCCCTTCTGTCCTGAGAGCACCGTGCCACACCTGACCTGTCCCGCCGCAGCTTGGCCTGACGCCTCCAGTCCCTGCGTCCCACGGCTCCTTAACGCCCAAATGTCCCATGGCAAGTGGCCTCAGATGGCTGGCACCTTTTTGTAGCTGGCTCTCTGCCCAGCTGGCAGTTCATGCAACTATTTCTGAAGCCAGACTGCTGTTCCTTTCCCCTGTTCCAGCACACACCGCTCCTGGAAGCAGCTCTGGATTTTTTTAACCCAACTGTTCCTGACACTTGGAAGCATGAGATGAAGTTGTGTCACGCTGCCAAAGAGGAATCCTTTCCCATCTCATTTACTTCCCTATTATTTCATCTACAGTGAACAGTGGTTCACCACAGGAGATCTGAGAGCTGGGCACAGAGAGCCTCAAAAATTGCATGCAGCTTTAGTCTTGTAAAACACATTCCCTCTTTTGTGTCTTTATGGGGGAAAAAAAGTCTCTGTCATCTCCCACTGTTTGGGGTCAAGCTCTTACATTAACAATTCCAGTGCTTCAGGCATTATAATTAACAGTGCCTCCTCCTGCACTTGTCACTCTTTTCCCAACTCAGAGAAAGAGCAGCAAAGCCATTTGCTCGCTCCTCCAGCTTGTCAGTCTTGGACACAAACTATGCTGTAGTTTTTGCTACATGTAAGGCTTGTGAAGCCTCCAGGAATGACTTCAGAGGGCTCTTCCCTTTGGGCCGTCAATTTTATTGCCAGCAGAGGCTAACTTGATGATCCATCCTCAATACAGACAAAATATGGAGTTGGCTGTACAAAACCATAAGCTATAGGAATTCCCATACCACAGGTTAGCCAGAAGCTCAGCAGTTCCCACATCCCAAATCCTACTCTGTTGTCCATTTAATCATCATCACCTTATTCACCATGTTCTGAGCTTTTCTGCCTTGTTGTTTGAGCTGTATTTTTCTTTTCCTCTTTAAAAGCTTATTACAACTTGCCAGGTTTCATTCTCAGGCCCAGAGTTCACTGCAGTTGAGCACCAAGACCTCTTTGTGTTGTTGAAATTATTTTCTCAAGTGAATGTCAAAGCCACAGCTCAGAACACATAGTCTTTGGATTGCAGACGAGGAATAAAAGTTAATAATTATGTAGGCACAGCAGTAATTTGAAGGCTGCTTACAAAATCTGCCAAACTAGACAAGCTTAGAGCCTAGATAAGCCAAGGCACAGAAAAGTACAACAGGCCAGAGTGGTCAAAGAAGAGAAGATATTTGTATTTATTTAAGCATATTTAGCTGTCATGATTTTAAAATCCTTCAAGGCCCTGCTTTCACCAGCCTGCCTTCTTCTCATGTTTTGCTCAAAATGATTGGGAGGGTCCCAGAGATAATATATTTAACCTGTCTTCCTTTTTAATAAAAGAATTTCAAATTCATGCAGGATGTCTCCTGCTAATAATATTTAATAAAACCAGCCTGAAAGCAGTAAAATACCTTTTTTTGGAAGGTAATTTTTCAAATTTAAGATTACTGCTTAAAATCCTTCAGTGTCTGAACAAGGAAGTAAGTAAGGAAGTAAGTACTGTCTAAAACCACATAATGTGTAAAGCTGGCAGTGCAAATAGAAAGCTCTTCTCTAGCAATTGGCTGTCAAACACAGCTACAGTGCAGAAATATAAACATCAGCTCTGCAGCCAGCTCGAGCTAAAATTGAAAGCTGTTGAGAAGGTAACAGTGAAATAAAGAGAGCTGAAAAATTAAATTGTGGGTACTTACATATTGCTTCTCTTATAAACTATCTGCTTACAGGTGACAATATGACTGATTTCTAGTGCACTCACACTAACCTGTGAACTGTTCACAGGGGGGCAGTAGCAATTTTTTCTTATTTGAAATATCTTTCAAATTATTTAGAATGTGAAAATAAACACAACTTAGAAATGCTACAAAACAAACTCCTTATGAGATGTCAAACAAACCAGAACCAGCTCTTCAGAGCTGCTCTGTTTGCAATTACATAGCAACATCAGAGTGTCATACATCAGAATGAATAGATGTAACATGAGGATAATTTGATTATTTTTCCCTCTTTTCTTGCAGTTAGATGTTTATTAGGGATAACTCATGCAGAATTGTAAGTTATTTGGAGGAACCTGGTTGAAACTAGTTATTATCATTTCATGCAGTATCACAAGGAGTTATTTGCCTCATCACTCGTGTGGTTTCCAAAGCTTCCTAATGTAATTTCCCATGCATTTCCACTAAGTCATGCATTCCTGTGAATTTCTTACCAACTCTCTCGCAAAGGTTATGTCTCTCATAATGCGATCAATTTGCAACACCATTAAATTTGAAATATTCCTTAAACCACTAGAGAAAGATCATTGCTCCTGCCTTTGTTAATGCTTTTCTGGAAGAATTGAGCAGGGAGAGGATGCATAAACCATTACACATCGGCAGTATTAAACATGCAGAAATGAAGCACTGCGCCTGCTCCAGCAGGGTTTCATTCCTAGAGATGTATTACCCCCGATCCCCTAGCAACTTGTATTGAGCCCTGCTGTCCCCTGCCCAGGACAATGGGAGACTCAAGTCTCAGGGACAATTATCACCTTTTTTTGACACATCAGATAACCTAATTTGTTTCAAAGGAAGCAAAATTCACAGTGCTATATGTGTGGGAACTGTTCAGAGTATTTATGTCCTTTGCTATAAGCACCTGAGCTACCTGTGATTCCAAACACTCAAAATGTGGGGTCAGCATCCCATCAAAAAAGGAGCTCTGGCTCAGCATGGATACAGCCAACTTGTGTACAAATCAGTATCCCAGGAGCTGGAAGTGTGTAACATATGTCAATCTCAAGCCAGCCAGAATCCATATAGACTTAGCAATGATTTAGTCTAGACCTTTATCCAAATTGTCTGAGCTCACGGAAAGACTCCTGTGGGAGGCTGCAGGAGACATCTGCACTAATTTAATGATGGTTGAATCACTGTTGGTTTGCTCTGCCCACGCAAGCTGGGGGGAGCTCGTAGCACTCTGTGAGCAGGGAACAGCCCAAACCCCATATGGCCCTGTCCCCATTCAGCTGTTCCCTGCTGTCCCTAATGCTCCTCACAGGAAGGACGGGTGAGCAGCTGTCCTGCATTCCCCTGGAAGAGGAGGATACTCACTACGGTAAAGACAGCAGGCAAAGAATCACAGAATGGGTGGGACCTTAAAGTTCATCCAGCGCCATCACAGGGACACCTTCCACTGTCCCATGTCACTCCAAGCCCCAATGTCCAACCTGGTCTTGGGCACTGCCAGGGATCCAGGGGCAGCCACAGCTGCTCTGGGCTGTTATCATCTTATTGTAAAAGCTCCCATACCATCCCGGTGATTCCTCATGGGCAGCTCCTCACAGCACTGACTCCTTCTTCTTCACAGCACAGGCAACAAACTCCATCTCTCTCCTCAACCAGCTAATCCCCTCTTTTACAGCACTCATCCTTTTATTGGAAACAGCTGTGGCCTATTAAGGGTGGGCCTATTCCTAATCTTTGGTGATTAGTACAGCTGCAACTCCTCAGGGGTGAGACTACCTTCTGCACTGTCTTTATTTTCTAACATCCTATCCCTCCACAGGCACCCTGTTCAGGGCCTGCCCACCCTCACAGGGAACAATTCCTCATTCCCAGGATCCCACCCAGCCCTGCCCTCTGGCACTGGCAGCACTTCCCTGGCTCCTGTCCCTCCAGCCCTTGGCAATTGTCTCTCTCCATCTTTCCTGCAGCTCCTTCAGGCCCTGCAAGGCCACCCTGAGCTCAGCCAAAGCTTCTCCTGTGCAGGTGAACAATGCCAGCTGTGCCAGCCTTTCCTCCCAGCAGAGCTGCTCCACCCCTCTTCTCCTCCTGGAGCCTCCTCTGGGCTCTCTGAGCAGCTCCAGGTCTCTCCTGTGCTGGACCAAGGCTGGGCCCTGTGAATTTCTTACAAACTTGAGGTATATAAGACTAAATAATGATTTCTGAGGACCCTTCAAGTACACAGGATGTGTATTCCCTCTCCTTCAAAGAACTGATCATCAGGCTGCCCACTGGAGACATAAATTCCATAAAAGGAACAACAAACGAGGGAAACAGCTGCATGAGGGAGAACTTCGAAGATCTCCAAGGACTTGGCTGAGGTTTCTCTAATAAAAAGTGTGCTCAGGATAAAAGCCCACAAAAAAAAACACCTTTAAAAAGATGAAGAAGAGGTACAATACTGAGAAGTCAAACTGAGTTCTTAAATGATCCAAACAATACCCTGGATACAAGAATGAAACAAAATCCAAATATCTTATGAAGGTTCCTTCTATTTCTGCTGAAGTTCCTGAGGGAAATCTGCTGAGAGCACCAAATGGCAGCCGGGCAGGGGACAAGTGCAGTCAGAACTGAGCTGTAAATAATGGTTATTAATTACCTGTACTGCAATAACACATAGAGGTCCTTGCTGCCACAAGGACTCTTACATTGTGTGCTACAGCCTTCCCCAGCTTACCTCACTCTCCTCTGTTGATGGGGAAATAGCAAATGGGTTTTTTTTACCTTCCCTGTTTCTAAACCAGAGTCAAGGAAGAATGAACCCAAAATACATCATCTGGGGGGGAAAAAAACCCCAACTTTCTAAGACGTTAGCTAATTTCTACAGTTGCCACCTATGGATTCAGTATGAGTCAAACTCACCAGAAAAATAGAGCTGAATGCCTTCACAAATTTCTAGTCCTGATATTACTTTTTCTTTTTAATTTGAATGGTTTTAGAGCCTGATCCCAGCACCTCAGTAGGAGTCTCTGTCTCATATTTGAATGGACAAAACCAAATGAGAAGCATAAAGACTTATAAGAATGATACAGAAGCAAAGACACTCTATCAAAAAAAAACAACCCTCACAACTAACATCTAGTTATTAATTCATATTGTGACTCCACAATTTATAGCCCAATTAAAGTCAGAGTTTACCACTGGCCTACAAGTTTATTTTTTATACTTTTTCTGATAACTAATAGAGGTGTAACTGACTTCCATACAAATGAGATAAATAATGAGATTAACAATTATCTGACTGGCAGATAATAAAGTGTTGAAAATAGCATGACTCTGAAATGAAGTGTTTGAGATTATTTATCAAGTCAGTAAAGCTGCCTTTTTACATTTACTCAGGATATAGGAGATGGAATGTTTTGTTTGCCTATAGAGATGGGATTATTGGGTATGTAAATGGACATTGATGGCAAAGTTAACTGAAAGATCATCTGCTGCATGAAGTTCTTCAACAAAATATCAGCAGTGTCAAATGCACTGTTGGTCAGTCTTGTCAGGAATATTCTGTCAGAAAAACTGATTGATTTACCAAATATATCTTGGCTCATCAAAGGTTAACTCTGTTTTGAGACATGCTGGAACCATGCCCAGTCAGAAATCACAATCACAGCAGCATTAAACCAAATTCTTTTTGCACCCACACTAAAAATGCCAGGCTATTTAAATACCTCACCAGTGCTCTGTGGCTTGGTGTATGTTTACAGCTGGCCCAGAGCTGCCTGGCTCAGCTGTGCCAACTGCACTCACTGGTAGCTGCTCTCAGGAAAAGGCAGAAGGACAGGAATGCTTGGAGCCATCATTTTCTCCAGCCTGGTGCATAAGTGCTGCTGATTATACAGCAGCAGTGCTGGCAAGAGGGCTGAGCAGGGAAACCCCCTGGGTTCCCCAGTCTCCTTTCCTTTCCTGACTGTGTGATGAGGAAGTGTGAATGCAGTGCTACAACGAGCTCAAGAATTATTTTCAAGACAAAATAATTAGGTTGAATGAAACCCTGCACTTCTAACCAACACAAAACCCAAGAGAAAACACACAGCAATTCTGTGGGACTGCAGCACTGACATTCCCAATAACAGGGGAGAAATCCATAAGAAAAGCAGAGTTCCTGGGTCAGTTATATATTCTGCTTTGGTTTCATATATTATTGATAAGCAGGTTTAACAAATAGGTCCAGGTCTGTCACAGACATTTCTTTTATGAAAAATCCTCTCTCAGGATTTTCCCTGCTGAAGCTGAGAAGTTCAGCAACAAGATGTAAACAATAAGTTATCTGCTGCTGTGGAATGCAACAGGTCCATCTGGATTGGCCCAGCTTGGATGTTTAGAAATAATGGCCAATCCAGAACTGAGCTCGCTCGGACACAGTCCGAGAGAGCAGGGTTTGTTATCATTCTTTACTATTCTATTCTTAGCTTAGCAAGCTTCTGAAAAGCTCTCCTGCTTTTTCTTTTTAGTGTAATTTTAATAGATGTATATATCATAAAATAATAAATCAAGCCTTCTGATAATGGAGTCAACCATCTCGTCTCTTCCTTCACCCAAGAACCCTTGTGTCAACCGTCACACAGGTCTGTGAAAGAATCCAGAAAGATCAGAATCCAGAAAGATCAGATATTTTCTGGGTCCCCAGGACGAAGGAGGAATTGTGAATCTGACTCCATGTTCTTAGAAGGCTAATTTATTATTTTATTATATGATATTATATTATGCTATACTAAAACTATACTAAAGAATAGAGAAAGGATACTTACAGAGGGTTAACAAGATATGAATGAAAAACTCCTGACTCCTTCCAAAGTCCCGACACAGCCTGACTGTGATTGGCCATTAAGTCAAAACAATTCACATGTTGGATAAACAATCTCCAACCCACATTCCAAAGCAGCAAAACATGGGAGAAGCAATCAGATAATTATTGTTTTCCTTTTTCTCTGAGGCTTCTCAGCGTCCCAGGGGAAGAAATCCTGGTGAAGGGATTTTTCCAGAAAATAGGACAGTGACAACCAGAAAATTTTTAGGTTTCAGTTGTTACACGAGCAGCCCCTTATAGATGGACCCCATTTGTGGAGACTGTGGTATCCACAAGAATGGATGGAAATCCCCATTTAAAGATCCAGTGCCACCAGACCCATGAATACCTGGGATTTCTTACAGCTTACCTGGAACTTTTTAAACCTCACTTGCTCTTTGCCACTCTGGTCTCTACTCAGTCTACTCTAACAGTTTAGAGGAACATCACAATAATTCTAACCATTCTCTAGATCTAAAAATAATCTATATTTTTAAGGCAAAATGAAAAATTATAGTGAAATTGTATTCCATGCAGTGTACTTACTTTTCATCCCTCAAAAATAACTTTCATATAAGAGCTAAATAGTTACAAGTCTAACATCTGTCCCTTACTAATAAAAAGGAATGAGGTTATGCAGATTAGGTGATGGATAATAGAGAAAAATGTAAAAAGCCTCCAGCTAAATTGTGCTATATTGTCACAAGAAAAAAATAATCCTCATATCTCAGCTTTCTTCTATCTGCTGAAATGTAGTTCCAAAGGGACACTGGTAGTGGAACTCAAAGGCCAAATATCAGCCAGCTTGGATGCTGAAAACAACTGAGAAATAGAAATATCCGGGGTAAATACATGGGGAAACAGGAAGAAACAAAAGGAAATAAATACCAAGCATATGGCTCCTAAAACACATGGAGAAAAAAGTTACAGGAATGTTAGGCAATTTAAATCTTGCCACAGAAAATTAAGCTGAGAATATTTAACTTCCAGATGCCAGTTTATTGATTACAAGATGGTTGGAGCTTTTCTTTTTCCTTTTTCCTTTTTTTTTTAATAAAAGCCAAACAAACCACAGTCTTCAGCAAAGAGGAAAAATGCCCCAATAATCCAGGAATGCTTATGAAAATATTCCTCTAAGGGTTACCTGGAGAGTTTTACATTTGATAATTACATTTCTTCCCATTTCCTGCTCTTGTCTACAAGAGATTTGACAATTACTGAATTTTTAGGCCTGTAGGGAAGCACTGGAGAAGCAATCCCTCACCATCAGAGGCATGGGGGAGTTGCTTGGTGGGAAGAAGCTTTTCCAGAAAATCTGCATGAAAGGAAATCAGGATAGCAGCTGGTTGAAACCAAGGAGAACACAAAGAGTTACATTCTATAAGGCAGGCCAGAAGTCTGCAGAGATAACATGGATTTCAATTCCTTCTCTGACTGCAGAAGAGATGGATATGGAGACTCTGAGTTGTTGTTTTTTCCCCAGAAATAATACCTGACTTGGATAACATTCTATTCAATAATGACTGTATTTTTTTGCTAAGAATGCTCCCAGACTTTATTTATTCTGCCTTGAATCTTACCGCCAAGCTAGCTTCTTCTCCCTGCCTATGGCTAAAGCTCTCTTCTGGCTTGATTCTCTTCTAGAAGTGACACTTTATATTGATAGTCCAAGCAAAGAGAGTCATCATCAGAGTGGCCATGTCATCCAGCCCTGGGGTGCAGAGTGAGCAATCACACATCCTGAACAGCAGCAATTCACTCCCAGCTTCCCACAGACCAGAACAACCCTTTTATTTGTCTTCCTGCAGTCAAGGGGACATTATCAACACCCAGATCTGAATACAGGGGCATCACACATGCCAAATGTATCACCACAGTAACCCAGAGAGCATCTCCAGTGCTAAGCAAAAATCATCTGCCCACTCCACTGCTGGGGAAACTCTCACAGAAATGGAGCCCCAACACAGAACAAACAGAGCACTTAAAGGTCCTGAGGATGGCTGAGCAGACCACCAGGAAGACACCCCCAAAATACCAGCCTTACCCTTGATTTTTTCACCTATATATTTTTTCACCTATATATTTTTTTTTCAGGACAAGAATAATGATTCAGTGACACCAATCATTCATACTACTAAAAAGCTGATTTAGGACAAAAAGAGTTTGGAGAAGGACAAAAGCAGTATTTTTCCTCAACATGTTGTTTTCTTCAATGTCATTTTTTATTGAGAAGCAATGTTATTTTCATTGAGAAGCTTTTTTTACCTGTATATGCATGAATTTTATTCTTCTAAAATGTTTCTCCTTTTTTAGGATGTTTAAAATGTAAATGGAATATTTCCTTTTAAATTATTTTTTTTTTTTGTTATCATGTAAGAGGTCTCATTTTCATCTAATTAAAATGCTATGCCTACCCCAAAACATTTTTTGGTATTTTAAGACTTTGTATTTTGAGTGACAAAAAAGTATCTTTTCTCCTCAACTTTTCAACTGCACATGAAATGAAAATCTGTCATTCATCTCAGAAACAGCTCTCAAATTCTAGGAGAATTAAATTCTTATTTCCTTTAAAAGCAAAGCCATCCCTTCTGCCTACACAAATCCTCCAATTAAACCTTTCCTTCCAACAAAAAAAAAGCAATTTCATTTCATTTGTTTATCATAATTTAATTATTTTCCTTATTAGAACCAGCTTTATTTTAATGTTTTAGTCCTTTTAGGTGATGACTCACTCTGTAGATATTAGAGCAGCTTTCTGCCGTGCCTTTACTTCTGCACATAATTAAAACACATTTGCTGTGATTATATTTCAGCACATACAGATCAACATGTATTTTGCTCTTAGGTAGAGAATCCCCATTGTTCATGTAATTACTAGGAGGAAATAATGCAAATGAGTCTGCTGGAGACAATTATTGGACTTTCCTTTTAACTTAATAATGTCATAAACAAGAACTGGCATTCAGCTCGGGAGTGGACAGCAAATATTCATTATATTGAGTGCTTTAAACACTTCATGGAATTGTAGAACAGCAGGATGGAAGGGACCTCAAAGATCATCTGGTTCAACCTTTATTGGCCAGAGCCAATATGGTCTAGACAAGATGACCCAGCAGCCTGAGCAGCTGAATCTGAGTAATACCCCATGGTGTGGGATCCAGCCCTTCCCTGGGGAGATTATTCCAATGGCTGGTTGTTCACATGGTGAAAATTATCCTGCTCATGTTCACTTGGAATCTCCCCAGAAGGAACTTTTACCCATTACCCCTCATCTTTTCCATGTGACTCCTGGTGACAAAGGGGAATGGCTCCAAACTGGCAGGTTTGGGTTAGAGATTAGGGAGGAATTGTTCCCTGGCAGGGTGGGCAGGCCCTGGCACAGGGTGCCCAGAGCAGCTGGGGCTGCCCCTGGATCCCTGGCAGTGCCCAAGGTCAGGCTGGACACTGGGGCTGGGAGCAGCCTGGGACAGTGGGAGGTGTCCCTGCCCATGGCAGGGGTGGCACTGAATGATCTTTGTGGTCCCTTCCAACTCAGGCTGATCCATGGTTCTAAGATCTTCCTTGCAGCTGCCATTTAAATACTGGAGCACAGTGATAAGCTCTTCCCTAACCCTTCCTCTCCGAAGGCTGAACTCAGTCCTCCCAGCCTTTCCCTCTATGGCAGCTTCCCAGCCCTTGCATTACCTTTATGGCCCTTCGCTGGGGTCTCTCCAGCCTGTCCACCTCTTTTTTGCACAGCAGGGACCAAAACTGAGCCCAAGACTCCCAACATTATGCAGGAGAGGGACAATGACTCTGTCTCTGCTGGTGATGCCCTTGCTGGTGTGACCCAGCAGCCTGTTGGCTTTCTTTGCTGCAGCATCACTGGTCACTCACATTGAGCCTCTTGTCACCTGGCTGCAAATTAACAGAAGCTAAGTAACCACATTCTAATCATTTTTCTTGTACATACTAATTTATCTCTAAAATAACATCTTAGATTGTGCCCCTGAGTTATACAGATCAAGATATCTGCTATTAGTATATCTTAACAAACAAAATTGTGTATTGTGATAAAGGATATCACAGCTATGACTCGGCATTTTTCTGCACAATTTGAATAAATAATCCCAGCAGGAAGAGTTAAGACTGGAGTAAATTCCATATGCAGAATACCTACTGAAACTCCTTCTTGTGTAGGATTTAGAAAGACCTTTAAATTATTACTTTTTTTGTAGTTTGTAATGAAAACCTTTGAGCTGCACCACAGGATGACAACCATCCCCATATTGTCTCCTCCTGAATTACATTACATCATTCCCAGTGACACTAGTCCATTCCAGTTCCTCAGCAATCCATGATGAGCACAGAGAAATCTCACATGTGAAGGCAATAATTTTCCCCCAGAAAACATCTCTGGAAATCAATAGACACGTTGTCAGGTGCCAGGGAACATGGAGCACAGTGCAGAAGGGCACAATTGATCCCTGTGCTCAGAGACTGCCCAGTGACGGGATCACCCCATGGTGTCAAGGCCTCACATGCCCAAATCAATCTCTCAAGTTTTGTTTTCTCCCTTTTTTTCCCATTGTGCCTTTTTTCCCCATCATTTGCGGCACTGTGCATAAGGGAACATCCTGCTGCTTTCTCTGAGACCCATCTGGGATTTGTGACAAGGACAGGGCCACCATGGATGAAGGATCCCTTCCTCAGTGTCAAGCACTGATCTCAAGGCACCACAGGCAGCTCCTGGACATAATCCCTTGGCTCTCATCACCCCAGACTCAGTGCACAAACACTACAGGGGATCCAACTGCTTATATTTTTTTTTTTTCCCAGAGATGGGAATATTACATTTTTAAAACATATTCTCACCTTATATAGGATATCACTAAGGGTCGAGTCAAGTTTTCTTAAATTGCAAATACCACACAGAAGTGTGAAAGCTCATGGACTGAGTTTTGGGAAAGGAAAAGAAATTATTAGATCTGAGATCTCCTTAGCTCTTTAACAGTCTCTTCCTAATGATTTCTTCCTGCTTATCTTTCACAAACCCTACCTTGGCCAAGGGATTTTGGATTATAAGTCTTGATGCACAAACCCAGCCCTTGCTGTGCACAGCCCTTTCTGGGATTGCTTTGAATATATTTCACTAGCAAATGAATTAGGCTGAATTTTCTCTCACTGTGGAAATCTCCAGCCATAAATTTGATGCTCTTTTAGAAGGGATCTATTTGTGATCCATATCTGGCCCATATTTCAGCCCTTTGAGAAAAATGCAATCAAAAGATTCAGCTCTGCTCTGAACATGCCACGATGTCCAGCTGAAGTAAAAACTATCAAAATTGGAGATGCAAACAAACCAAAACCCAAGGCAAAAAAAAAATATATAGCCATTTTAATCCTGCTGCACTTGTAGGCTCTGCCATCATTTCAAAAGCAGAAATGCACTCAGATATCTCAGTATGCTCTGGAGTAGCAAATTTTTGTCTATCCCTAAGCTGAACAGAAATCCAGTGTTATAATTATTCCAACATTCTAAGAATCTCCCCAAATGCCTGTATTGACAAAATTGCTCTTTGATGCTATATCTTGATTTATATTTTAGTGATTTTTTTTTATTTTAAGCAAGGGAATGGGGAAAGAACTCAATTACATTTGTTCACATGGAAAGACACATTTTTTGAGAAAACTAAAATTAAACTTCAAGAGCTTTGATATGTTTCCTTTTTTTTGTGCCTCCTTATATTATAAAAACGGAAAGGAATTTTTAATTGATGCATATCTAAACTCCTCCAAGTTCTGTAGTACATATGTTTGAATTAAAATTAGAATTATTTTTGAAAGGCTAAGAAGTGCTACCATAGTTTAGCTCTGTTCAACCAAGCAGTGCCTGTGCTTTGAACTGACAGAAGCCTTTAAGTGCAGAAGCTTAGATAAGCTGATAAAGATGAAACCAGCCACATCTGCAGTTACTTAGATCCAATTCAATTCCATTCAGCCCTATCATACAACAAATCTCAAATATTCTTGCACGTTTTACAACAGCGCTACTCTGGGGTAGTAAATAATAAACATGCACAGATAATGAGACCTCAGACAGAAAGAGAAAACTCAACAGATTATTCCTGCTTCCCAGTATATAAATTGCTGTGCTACCACCACAATAAATCAATTATTGCAAATTAAAAATCCAAAAAAAATTTACTGAGTTAATAATTAGGAATTTTCCCTTTAACATGGAAAGAACTTTCCATTTCCAACACAAAATTAACCAGAACAGCAAGATATTTTATACATTTATATGTTTGTATAAGATCAAGCACTGCAAATACCGGAAAAAGCAAAAGTGGCAGGGCCACCTCCCACTGTCCCAGGCTGCTCCCAGCCCCAGTGTCCAACCTGGCCTTGGGCACTGCCAGGGATCCAGGGGCAGCCCCAGCTGCTCTGGGCACCCTGTGCTAGGGCCTGCCCATCTTCACTTCTTCCTAATCTCTGATCTAATCCACCCATTCCATCCAATCACCTACGTCCTTAATGGAGATATTAAATAACACTGGCCCCATGCTGGCCCCTGAGGAACTTGTCACTTATAACAGTTTGCATATGTCACTTTCCAGGAAACAAAGCAGATTTTGGGTCCTGTTCCCCCAGCCCTGAATCTGAAGGTCATTGATATTAAATACTCTGGCCAGGCACCTTCTTTTTCGAGAGCTGAACAGCTCTCTGTGCACAATAGCAGAGAAAAAATAATAGGAAATATAACAATAGGAAATGCTACATCCCTGCCACCCGAGCATTCCCAAACACCAGGGTAATCAGGACAGAAATGAGCCCACACCAACACACAGGCCCATGGTGGCCAAACCAGTTGAGTAAAAGCCTTTTAGCAAAGTCTGGCCTAACACACTCAAGCTGCATTTTACCCTCCTTGGACACAAGAGAACAATATCAACTCCAGATGTAATCAGCCCCACTGTGCCCTTACCAAAGTCACTGCAACTCCACAGTGCCAATAACTTTTGTGATGGCTTTTAATTAAAGCAAATGAACAATGAGATTAAAATGCAAATTACCAAAAAAACACCATTCAGATAATTCCATGCTGCTTAAACTTTTTTTCTATGTGGTCGCCAAAAGCACACAGGTAATTTAGTATTTCAAACTGATTTTGCAAATAGATTAGCAGTTAATGTAAAATTGTTAAGCAAACCATTTCAGGAGAGAACCATTTTGGGATACAGTCACAGGAAGAGGTCGCATATGCAAAACTAGGCTTTGCCCAATTGATTTCCAATTATAAAATCAGAGGCTCTAGAGTTTGTGGTTAATAGTCCTTCCCTTTAGCCTGAAAAAACAAACTTGCAGCTCGTGCTCCCAACAAATCCACATCCAAGGCTCCTCAGTGCTGTAAGAACCGAGTGTGTCCTGGCACAGAGCAGCACGAGGGAAGCACAACTCCCCGCTGAGGGCCAGCCATGGAATTAGGGCTACAATGCCTCACTGATGACCAGCTGTGATATGGAAAATTGCTTCTCAGAATAAAGCTACAATAATGTCTGTCTGGGGGGGGAAAAGATGCCACATGCAGATCCTACAAGGGCTGAATAAATTTAAATGCCCATACTGTGTAATTGCATAATGTTATGTTTTCCTTTGCAGAAGGATACTAGCTAAGAATTTCATATATTTAATCCATTCATTCTTCAGCACCAAGTGTAGACTGCCAGGACATCTGAGTCTCTTGTCTCATTTAATCTTTGTATGAAACTGGACAATTTTCAGGATAAAAAAAAAACTTACTAAGTGTGCTGAACATAAGGACATTTTTCTGAGTATATGCTGCACCTTCATCATGGATTAAAGTGGCACAAACATGAGTATTCTTTGTCTACAGCAGACACAAATCAGGAAAATCTTTAATATATTTGATTCACAGGCCTGCCTGTCTGGTTTACATTATAGCTTTATTCAGTGTACAAGCATCACATTTTAGAAACTAATAATTTTTTTTTCTGAGTTTATAATTTTATAATGACATACTAATACATCCATACATTCATAAACATTGCAAATCTTTTTCTTGGGGAATCTAAATCCTGTGTTGTACTGCATGATTACTCAAATAATAAATCACTATTCCTCATGACAAGAAGAGAAGAATTGTGATCTATACAACTTGTCATCTCCATCGCTGATGTGTACAAATGAGTGCATTTAATGATTTAGCTGTTAGAAATTTCACCTTGTAATACTTGCTAAAACTTACTCCTCTTCATTATTTTTCTCTCTAAAACTGTAAAAAGAAAACTTTTTATAAAGAAAAATATTTTCTGAATAAATCATTACTTTCAGATCTGGGCTTGATTTTCTGCTGCATTATTCTGCTTGCACATCTGTGAAAGTCAGCAGAGATGACATTTTTTGAAGAAGCAGGTTTTTCCTTGCTCTGCTCCAGCCCCTTTATCATCCATTCAAAGCTAGACAAAGCAATCTGGAAAACAGTGCCACAAATCCAGTTCATATACCTGAGCAACAGGTTTTTAATCACATATTGATAGTAGACCAGCTTGCAAGCCAGCAGTCAAATTTTGTGGTGGCATCACCCACAGATGTTTCACAGAAAGTCAGACACAGGGAGTTGTCAACCCACTGTGAATCAATTTATTCATTCTCACCAACTCTCCAGCCAATTTCCTCCTTCAAGGTGCAAATTAGCAATACAGATGTATTCTCTGAAAAGATCTCCAGCTCCAGGTTTTTAAGAGCAAGTTCAGAGCTTGTTGGCTCTCATCCAGTGTAGTATCAGTTTAACACTGGAGGAATTCTTCTGCAGGGAGCAACATCCCCAACCTTGAAGCAACCTTTATAAACACGTATTTTTATCAGCTATTATCTCTCTGCAGACTTGTCTTAAGACTTCGCAGCCACAGTCAAGACCTGGTAAAAGGCTGTTGGATTTTCAGTCACTTCCACCACAAGTAAAGCTCCAAGAATTTGCCAGTGTCTTAAACTACGTTTGACATTGTTAAAACTGGGACCAGAATTTGGAGGAGACCAACTATCCAGAACTACTGCACAAAGGAGGAGCTTTAGTAATTTTAAGCTGTGTAGAACAGTGAGATACCTTGTGCCAATTCAAGATGTATTCTGACCTCGGATGGAAGGAAAAAGGAAACTGGAATCTGAGTCGATAAACTACCCAATAAAGTCATTAAAGGTCTGTGACGAGATGAGATGAGCAGAAACAAAGGATAAACAATGGAGTGTTACATCTACTGCACACAGTCTAAGGCCTGTGGAGTAGAACTGTGAGAACTTTCACAGATCAAGAGAGAAATAAAACACAATCCCAGGATGGGTGAGGCTGGAGGGGCTGCTCTGGTGGCACCTCCCTGCTCCAGCAGGGCCATCCCAGAGCCCAGGGCACAGCAGTGTGTCCGTGTGGCTCTGCAATGTCCCCAGGCAGGAGCCTGCACAGCCTTTCTGTGTGGCAGCAGAGCTCTGGCTACAGAGAGAAAAAAAACTTTTCACAGACTCGCTCAGAGCCTGGGCCTGCTCTGCCCTCCCTGCTCACAGGGGGACACAGGGACACACAGGGGGACACAGGGACAGACAGACAGGGACACCAGGGACACACTGGGACAGGCTGGGCTGGGCTCAGGCCCTGCCCGTGGCTCTGGGGCCGTCACTGGGCCTGCAGCAGAGCCTGGGCCCTGCTCTGCCCTCCCTGCACACAGGGACAGACAGGGACAGACAGACAGGGACACACAGGGACAGACAGGGACACACAGGGACAGACAGACAGGGACACACAGGGACAGCCAGGGCTGAGGGCCCTCTCCAGGCTGAGCAGCCCCAGCTCCCTCAGCCTTTCCTGAGCACCGAGATGCTCCAGTCAAAAGAAACAATAAAAGTCTGTCAGATTCTCTACTACCACTAATATTTAAAGATATTTTTTTTTTCACTACCATCGCAGGGTGGTATTAATAATTGTATAAATCAGTTTGACTGATAGAAAGTAGATTGAATTTACCTGCCTAATTATGCCTCACTTTGGCTTAACTGTGAGCACTGTGGAGAACAGACAACTAACCCCAGTAGGCTGCTCTGCTGTTCTGCCTTAGCACTTGCAACATTGGTTTCTCTTGATAAAATATTTCAGAGGATCAAAGAAGACGACCATGTAGGTAAAAATCAGCACTGAAAATGTTTCATTCACAATACACTTGCTACCCTTTTTTATTTAGCTAAAACAGCTTGGAACAAAATATTTCATGCCTGCTCAGAGCTGCTGTAACATTTGTATTAATATGCATTGTTCTTGTGGTTTTTAAACCCCACAAAACTGAGTCTAAAATAATACTACCCTGGGCTCTGAGAAAGTATTTTGTACCTGTCACAATGGCACTGTACTTTTTTTTTCCATACTCACCCCTTCTTTTGATATGCAGATAATAACAATCTGTGGCTATATAAACATAAACACCAGAGAATCCATTTTAACCAGGGCACATAAAACAAATATACAGAGATGTAGAGACAAAGCAGTGCCTCACAGATGTAGGGAGCCATACAAACACACAGTTTACATGTTTATTACTACCACTGTATTCTTGACTCACTCTTACAAACAGCCTCAGGGTAGTAACTCCAGCAGGGTGAGCATCAGCTAAATCCAACAAAAGGGAGAAAAACAATACATACATTTTTCATTTTTCTCATGGCACAAGACTGAGTATTCTACTCTGGGCAAGAGACCCTCAAGAGTATGAAGAATATCTGCTACAAATGGTTTTAGGGTGCTCATGAGTGACTGTTTCCTTTCCAGCTACAGGGAAAGCTTGTAATGGATTTTTCTGTCTCTAGGGAAACTTTTAAAACCAAACCAAAATTTCAATATTATTTTGCAGATAGAATAAATTTGTTGCTGTAAACCTAACTGCAGATGCACAGATTTTATTTAAGCCGTATTTTTAGAACAAAGAAGTCAAAAAATCACTTTTGAAGGGGCAAGCTTTTATTGAAATTAATAGGGCAGGACTTGCAGCTGGCTGACGTATGGCTAATGTGGTACTTCTCAGAGCTTTTAACACACTTTGCTGATTGTTTGCTCAAGGCATATGGTTTGAATGAGCTGGGCAGTGCACAGTGCAGCTGGCAGACTGGATATCCAAATCTGGCAATAAGACTCACAGTTATGTGGCACTAGGTATCAAATTTGCCTGAATTTTATGGTATGAATTCTGCCATACCCATGGAAATTTGAAGCTACTTCAGACTGTACTACAGTAGATGTCAATGCTTCAACTCTTGCAGCAATAACTGCAGCTGACCCACGTGGTGGAGGAATAATCTGAAAAGGGCAAAAGCTTTTTTTGTAGAGCAAAAAAATTACAGAAAGCTTTCATTAAACAAACCCAGAAATTTCAAAATGGGCAAGCACCATTTTCCCTAGTGCACAGATTGGGAAACTGTGACAGGTGCTGTTCCAAATACACATTCATTTCAATCAAGGAAATAATAGGAAGTTTTTGGCAGCTTGTCCTCTTTTCCATTACCTCCCATAACCCAAGTCAATGGTTTCAGCCTCAGCTCTCATATTCAGGAAGGTCTACAAAACTCTCCAACACTTTCTGAATACCATTTTTGTATTAATTTAATAAATGAAGCATCATTTTTGGACTCTCAGCATAATAAACTCTCATTTGCACTGAGTAGATTCATAAATTCATGCTGTTAAAACAGTTTTCATCAGAAATGGGCAAACCTCCTGTGGTGCCCATTCATATTCCAGTTCTGAGCTGCAGGAGTGTGTTTGCCAGTCACAAGTGCTCAGTTATTATTACAGAGTTTCCTTTATTGCTGCTTGAAAAGCCAATATAGATACTAAAAGTGACTCTCTCATCTCAGGGTACACACAACTGCATATTTCTGAGGATAAATTCACATATTTTCAGTGAAGTGCATCCCATTTTTATGCCACATGAACCCAGTGTGATGAATTAAGATGAATACTAAGAGGAACAGAGAAGCAAGTTCCCTGCTCCAGACCTGCCCAGCTGTGTCAAAATCTTGGTAATAAAAGGTGTGTTTCTTATAATGCAAATGTTCACCGAGCTCCAAGAGAATTCCAAGAACAATGGATGTCTCAAACAAACAGATACAACAGCAGAGTCTCTATTCAGTTTATTAATCTCCTGAGTTTAGAAACTAATTTTCTGAAATTCCTATTTCCAACAAAATCTCATTCATTTGTGAGGCTGACCAGTACCTTAAATAACAATGAACAGCTAGACACATTTTTTTTTAAGTAAAAATAAAGATTAATTCCTTTGAAATCTTCCCTTTTGCTATTCCCACACTCCTTTCTCCCCACTCCCTAAGTTATCCTAATGATAATACTGAACATGGAGTCAGCACAGATATGCTGCACTTGGACATATTGAAAGTAAATGGCAAAGGATTTTTAAAAAAAAAATTATCTCTCTCAAACTTCAGTTTCCTTATCAGCGTAAAGCAATGCAGAGAAGGAGAAAAATAAGTATGAGGAGCAAAGGTTTCCTCAGCTTACAACAGAAGTGTTCCACTAAGTTCTTGAACCTTTTGAAGCTGACCCTGAGCAACGAATTGAATGTGCAAAGGACACTGTTTTACAGGACAAAAGGATACAAAACACAGCAAAAATGTCAAATGCACTGAAGTGAAGTTTGTGGGAGCTCATTTCAGTAGCAGGGAGGCACAATGCAGGTGGGAAAGGTTCATGGTGCTGTTTCTAGTTCAGCAAATAAAGCAGAACTTGGACAAGCTCACCCAGCAGCTCTTTAGAGAGATGTCACCACATAATTTCTGACTGGTCCCAGGGAATGTGCCACCTCTCTGACTTCCCTCCTGTGGCCTTTGCACTGTCTGCACTCTAAGGGGGATCTTTTCATTATTTTAAATTTGTATTTTAAAAACTGAACACAGTATCGAGCCCTTAGACTTGACAAAATGTGCAAATACACATTTTGTAGGTAATCTGCAAGGCCTGATTTGCAGACAGGCTCAAAGCCTGTGGAGGCTTCACAGGAAACACTGACTAATGTTGAGACCATCTACATATAAAATAGTCTGAGGTATAGTTCAAAGAATATTGAGAGGAAATAGGGAGTGTCAGAGGTCATCTCACCTACAAAGAAGTGCCATCAGAGGATGACAAAATTTGATGTCCTAAGCAACACCCAGGTCATTGAGCTCGTGGGTCCCGGTGAGGTCAGCCCTAGCACTAATCTGGACATTGGCAGACGGCTTCTGAGGGCTACAAAGACCTAGAAATTCACCAGCAGCTTCAGCAACTCCACCTGAATTGTCCCTAGCTCTGAAACAATGAAATGCCTTTGTCCAGGCTGGAAAAGAGCTGCCAGCCATCACTTTTCATCAATGTGAGCCTTCCACATCACCGGGGTGTAAAACCAGCACACCCTCTCACAAAGAGCCTGATGGACAGAGTTCCACAGCCAACCTTGTGAGAAATAAAAAACGTGCTGACAGTGTCCTCACCCCATGTTTTACCCATGTGATTAGTGTGAAAAATGTGTATTATATGACTGGCTTTTCACAAATATTAAAATGAATATTATATGTGTTATGTTAGAAAGTTATACTGTATTAATCCTCTTCAGTAGTGTGTTAAATATAGTTTTAGGCTATAACATAATATTAAAATAGAAACTATGTGATGCAAAATACTTTTTCTAGATAGTTCAGGAAATTCTTCACACAGAGATAACAGCAACAAGACACCAAAATCTCCAAGAGAAGAATTCTTGCCTCTCTATTGAGGAGGACCAGACTTGGTGGGGACCGAGATGACTGATTTACAAGATGAGATGGGAAGTTGACAATAACCAGAAAATACCCTTTGTTTAAAAAGAATTTTTCAATAATGTATGAGATATATGAATATACAACAGGCTATTGCTTTCAAGAGTTAATCCTTTGTTAGTGAGCCATGCTTTCAAGAGGAAAGCAACCAAACATTCAACATTCTTTGCTTTTTTGGTCTTTACTCTGATTGTCCAAATTCTTATTGCTCTAATTTGTAGTACTATTTTTATAATCATTTGATTACTATCAAACTTTTAAAACTTTAAAATGAGTGATTGGCGTTTTTCACAATTAGGCAGGTATGTAAATTCCTCTCCTCAGGACAGAAAGCTGAACAGCAGCTCCCACCCTTCTCAATTCCCTTCCCCAGTTAGACCCTTTCTCTTTATCCCTGGTTTTCGTTCTGCTCATGATGTTCAATTTTGCTGTGCAAACATAAGAACTTTCAGAACAGAGCCACCACAGACTGTCAGGAGCCCTTGGAGGAAGGTCCTTGCTCCTCTGGAGAAGGAATATTGGCCTGAGCCTTACTCAGAAGAGGCTCAAAACCAAAGTTGTGTTACATGTGCTTTCTACCTTCACTTAAATTCCAGACAGAGACAAGTGATCTGAGCTTGTTCCATCAGCAAATAAACCCAGCAGATTATCAAAACTATTACCAAGTAAACTCATCTCCATTGCTGTTTTAACTCTGGCTAAAAATATAACTTCTGCATTGAGGGCTTTTGTTCTTTCTTGGGGTTTTTTTGGGTTTTTTTAATCATACTTACACCAGATTTAAAAAGCCAGTTACTGAATATCCTGTTTTTACCAATGTTTTCACAGTGAATTAAGGCAATAATTAACAAAAGGCTCACTAAGCATGTTATCTTAGAATTCAAGTGTTATAGCTGGAAGAACTCAGTGGATATTTTCATGGTAATGCAAAATAAAAAAAATCTTGACCCAAGCACATAAAAGACCAAATTCTGACCTCAATCATCAGACTTTACATAGGACAGCCATGGAAAAAAATAGCTAACTGAAAATGGAATTTTAAATGATCCAAAAAGCTGGTTTTGAAGAATGAGCATATTCACACCATAAAATTCTGAATTACCAACTGCTGCATTCAAATACGCAGCTAAAGCCAAGCAGAACTTTTAAGTTAGAATAGAAAAAAAAAATCTTCCCTGAGCCATCTAGAGTCTCCTTTTAGCTTAAGCACAGTGAACATGGCAGCTATCTTGCTGGGTTATACACTACACTACAGAGTCCTGGTGAATTATTTACAGCTGGGGACTCAAATGCTCTCTCAGTATCATCTTTCCCTGGGTTCTGTACTCACCAGAGCCCTTGATACTGAAATGAGTGAGAATAGAAATGAGAATGTTCAATTCCACAACAAAAATGGAGGCTGAAAGGTTTCATTGTAGGTCCAGCACAGATTAAAGTGTCTGCTCAGCCTGAATCCAGTCCCGAGCTTTGTATCTGCAGTCCCTTAGGGCTTCCTTGTCTCCCCTTCAGCATGATTTATGTCAGAAAGTTTGGAATAAATTAACTGTTCTGCTGGGTATTGCAACTGAGAGGAATCTAAAGACATGCTGATTTCTTTCTTTATTTCCCTCCCCCTCACATTTATTTTGCTCAGCACAGTAAGATAAAACCTGCATCAAGATGTGGTTTGGAGTTCTAAGTGGGCAAAAATAGAACTATTTAGAAAGGCTGTAAACTCCTGCTATAAGGCAGTGTTTAAATAATGTATTAGACATATCTATATATACACAAAGACACAACACATGCACTTAGACTAATATATAGTGTGTGTGTGTGTATATATGTTCCCTTGCAGTTCTGTATTAATCAAATGGAATATTCTGTAGTAGAAATATAGTACTAATAACTCAAAATAGCACTTCTGTTCAAGCTGCCTTGTACAAGCTTGTTTGAGTTCTAACTGTGTGCTGAAATTCTCCCCTTTAAAGCCTAGGTCTATTTGAAGGTTAGCTTTTGGTCCCATGGAGATAAAGGAAAATGTGCCAACATTTGAGAGATTTGATTACCTGTATAAAATTATGCTTGCTCATTTTTCCTTGGCAAGATACTCTTGGGGAAAGTCATATTAAAGAGAGGATAGAAATAGTGTACATCCAAAGAAAATATTTTCCAATTATGCTTCACAAGATGCAGAAAGTATTACTTGTTATGGAGGATTATGAATGAGATAATTACTGAGAGCCTAATGTACCTAAAGCTACAATAAAGGACAGAGAAAATCATTAATAAGTGGTTATTGACTGTTCTTCCTGCTCTTTGTAATAAAAGGCCAGAACAGTTGCAAGGACAAACCTTTCCCCAGTTTGGCTGTGACAGGTTATACACAGCAATACCTTTTCTACTTACATGGGCCATCATTAATTCCTATAAGTGAAACCATAACAGCTTTGATTTAGCACACAATACACGTTACACCTCTCCAAACATCCTTAAAAAGAAATGTTTCATATGAAGAGCCAATTGAAAATAGTGGAGATTTAGAAATACACAGGATGAACGTTCCCTCTCTTAAATGATTTCATTGCTCGCATTCCTAATGAGCAATCTGCACTTCCAAAGGATCCAGACCAGTGCTCTGTTGGTAAGGCACAGAATGACAAAACACTTTTAAAGATTAAAGGATGTCTCATTACCCCTTTTTGATACTCTGATGAAATAAATGATGACCCAATTATTTCTGAGAAACCCAACAAAGAATGTTTGAGCTCCCACGTTTAGGATTTCAATACAGGTGTGATCAATAGGGGAGATTATAAAAATAAAGGATTTCTCAGTGGCTGCAAATCTTTTCTTATTGCAAAGCAGAACGTGGTACCACGTGCAAAATTACCTTCAATGCATTCTTTTTTTTTTCCCTCTTTCCCTTTCAGCTCCCAATCCTGCTGCATTGAGGATGAAGGCACAGACACAAGAGAAAAGTTCAGCAGCATTTCTAAAAGAATGGGAAAGGTCACAAACATTACAGGGGTCAATCTATGTGGACTTGCAGTGCCTGAAGGAAGCCCACAAGGATGGGGACAGACTATTCACAGGAGCCTGGAGAGACAGGACAAGGCAGAATGGCTTCAAACTGATGGATTTGGGTTTAGATTGCATATTAGGAAAATATTTATTCCCTCGCAGGGTGAGCAGACCCTGGCACAGGGTGCCCAGAGCAGCTGGGGCTGCCCCTGGATCCCTGGCAGTGCCCAAGGCCAGGCTGGACACTGGGGCTGGGGGCGGCCG